>NW_027097074.1:0-140000 GCF_019320115.1 Miscanthus floridulus | reverse complement strand
TTTTGTTTTTGTGATGGAGTTGCTCCATTCGGGGAAGCTTGTTCCCTTTCGTTCCTTAGTTCTCCCTTAGCATAATTTTGTTTTAAATTTCTTTCTTTCTCGTACCTTCTTGTTTCTTCCATATGTTGTGACCTTGTGAGCCCAAGGCATGGCCCACGAGGCTCAGCTGTTCGTAACCGTAGGAAAGAGCAGGGTGCGATCAGTCGGAATTTTTAAAGCAAAGCTACGTAAGGTAAATTAAAGGAATGAACTACCCCTTTGTTAGGGTAGGAAGGAATTTCTCCGTACAACAGTAAACAAAATAGAGAGGTAGTAGTGCCCCCTAGTGGAGCCCCCGAGCGCCTCGAGCCAAAAAATGTTTGGGTTGGGGTGCTCTTACAGGAGCGTACGTTAAGTAAATAATGGTAAGACTAAAACTTAGGGGAAAAGAAAACGACATAGCTATTCCAAGGTGCTTGGTGAGAGCATCAATCGCCATTATCTTTCAGTCGGTAGGCGTCTGATCAGATCATTTCAGTCGTCTGGATCCTTGTCCGTTGCGCCCCCTTCTTCGGCCGCTGCCTCTTCTCCTTCTTCTTGGCCTGCCAGCCTACCTCAGTAGGCACTTGAGGAGTAGGCAGTCCTTGTAGAGGTGGTTCATGGGGTAGTCGTGGTTGGTGCATGGACTCTCCATGAGTTCGTGGAAGTGGCCGGAGCGGCCCTACTAGGGCGGCGTGCCCGCATGATCAGCCGTGGTGACTAACACGGAGTTGGCCGGTTGGTGGTGATTCTTTCTATTCTTTTTTCCCCTCTGAGTGGAGAGGCCCTCGTCTTGATCCTGGCGCTTGGCCTTTCCTTTGTTGTGGCCTTCATTTGAAGCGCGGTGGGAACGATGCTTGCTAGAGGTGTTGGGTGAAGGTCGGTGGACCTGGGCTATCAGGGCTGGGACTCCAGTCGACGTCATGTGTGCCTCGGCTCAGTCCGAGGCGTGCGTAGACAGGCAGTCAGCATGGAACAGAAGTTAAGTCAAGATGAGGTGCCATTGTGGCTTCCTGTGCCATACTTGGTGGTTGTGGTGGTGATAGGGCGTAGAGCCCCATCTGTTGTGTCTCTGTTCCCCAGATGGGGAGCGAGGTCGCGACTCGGCGTCACGATACAGAGCTCTGTGCTTATTGAACGGCGCTGGTCTCCACCAGTGCTCGGAGGTTCCGGTGGGTTGTTTGTTCACGAGGGTCGCTCGGCTCGGACAAGCTACGTAGGAGCATTGCTGCGGCGGCAATGTTCTGACTAGCCCAAGCGAACTATGGGGAATCGGTTCCCCTATACAGGGTGTTGCGCTGGACCCGACGGGCGTGACCCCGGGCACCGTTCGCCGGTCTATGCGCGCGGGACGTAGCGTGGTGCGTCGAGTGCGCTAGGCACAATTGGTGGCTGATGCGGCCACTGTCGTTGTAGATCCTCCCTGTGCTCGCGCGTGAGCTCGGGGGTCTCCGTATGAGGGCCCAGAGGGGCATGAGTCCGTGTGGACTTCGTTACCCCTGGCAGGCTGTTCTGAAGCGTCCATCATAGTGCACTCGCGGGACGGACGGTGGCTTGGTGCCATGTCACCGATGCTGAAGTTGTCACTCCCAATGTCGTCGTCCATGAAGTCGAGACAGTTGGGACCATAGCCCGCCATCCCCATGAGTTCAGACATGAGAGGGGGCAGCGCCGACATCCGCTGGAGCCCCCGGGCGTACGCGTTCATGGGAGACATGAGGCCATAGGGGAACTGGCCATATGGCGGCTGCGATGGGGACAACGGTAACCCACCGGGTATTTGGTGGAAGATAGAACATAGTAAGTAGATAACAGCATGTATATTACTCACAGTGGGGGTTGAGCAGAGAGTTTGCTTGGAATAAAGCGCAGATGCCGCGCCATCGAAGTCACGTGTCCTAGAGTCGATGGAGGACGTCCCTCCGACGGGTGCCAGGTCATGAGCCTCCTCGTGGAGGTGGAGTACGCTGAGCTAGTCGGCGATGAAGTCCAGGCTCCCGAAGCGAAAGGCCTAGGATGGCTCGAAGACGGGTGGAACCCGCATCCCGATGGGCGAGAGTGCGGGGAACTCTAGCGAGCCAAAGCGAATTGTATCGCCCGAGCCCGCCATGGCGGGGGTGGCAAAAAAATGGGCCATCCGATTACCAAAAAAGTATTGAACGTACAACGTCTTCCCCATGGACGGCGCCAACTGTTGGTGTAGAAAGTGACCAACTAGTAAATATTTATAGTTTTGCTATACGTTGTGATTGGAGGTGGCCTAGCGCTCAATGACACAGGATTTATACTGGTTCGGGCAACGTGCCCTATGTCCAATCGGGGTCGATCAGTGACTTTATTCCTGAGCTTAGGCGCTCGAAGTCTGTAGTGGGGGTACAAACGAGAAGGAGAAAGGATGGGGTGTACAAGAGGTTTGATTGGCTCTGACCAGAAGGGTTGCGGTCGGAACTTGGTGGTCCTACGGTTCTAAGGTGTTGATGTCAATCTAGTGAGTCTGAGCTTGAAGAAGTCGACCTCCCTGGTTGGAGAGAGCGCATTCCCTTTTATAGATAAAGGGGATGGCTTTACAGGCGAGAGGGAGAGAGTACAAATGTTTCTAAGTCTTGTCGCCCACTCTTGATGAAGATTGGATCACGGTTGACGCCCCCCAACACCGTCGATGTCGCTATAGAATGTCAGATGTGCACGGGAGGTCGAGCTATCTTCTTCAAGAAGGATGGACACCGGTACCTACAAATACTTCTTGATGCCTAGCGGCATGTGAGGAGCCACGCTATGTTCACCTGGTATGGCAAATCCTAGAGCCCATACTGTGATTGATGTCCAAAGACACACGGGGGGCTTATCGTATGGGAGTTGTTAGCGGCCCCTACAATACTTTATGTCAGGGTGGCTAGTAGAGCACTATCTTGTGCAGGGTATGGTCCTTGGTACAGTGGTTTTGACTTGTGAGCCATGTCTTGCCTTTCTCCGCACGTCTTCTGGTTCCTTTCGAACAGGGTGCCCCCGTTCGGATGGCTCTAGTCGGCTCTTAGTGCGCCGGTCAGGAGAAGAGTGGTGAGCAGGGTTCCCACGAGCCTCGGTTGCAGGGTCGAAGTCGCGGGGTCGGAGTAGGAAGTAGCGTTTTAGGCCTTCCGATTGGAGAATCTGCTTGGAGACGGTCAGTGCCCGAAGCGAGCGCTCCGGTCGAAGAGGTGGGCCGAAGAAGCTGACGAGCGGGCACTTGTTCTTTTGGGTAGACCTTCCGGTCGGCGATCGAACTGCCCTTCTGACCCGTTGTGTTTTAGACTCTTGGGCCGGCCCATGAACTATATGTTGTTTTCCTATGCCGAGCCTAGGCGTGGAAGCCGGTCCTCGAGGGACCCCGGGTTTATAAATCCGACACTATATATATATGTTATGTGCATTTACAATCTTATGAAAACCACCTGCATAGATATAGCTGTCCTATGAGTCATACTAGTACATGTTCGAGTAGCTGCTATGCTTAGGTTTTTGGTAGCGTGAGTAACCTGCCATTACTCACAATAGGTGATTATTATAATTACTCTCATTATAAAAAATGGTAAAAGGAAAATGGAGACCAAGCAGGGATATGGTATGGGTTATGGTGGGTGTAACGAGTTGTGTCCCGTGGTTACACTATTTTCTCTGTCTGTGTCGATTAAGGACTGTCTGTTGCTGTGGATGGTAGTCAGGTCATAGACTTATTATCCTGAGCACATACTTGCATATGGGAGCGGGAAGGCTCGTTACGCTCTTGTCGTGGGTTCCATCTCTTTTCGAACCGACTGATTGGAGGCGGGGAAAGGTGGAGGTCTAAACACCATATTGAGACCGGGTCTCAAGTGTGGGGGCTTGGAGTCCAAGTTTAGACGGGGACCTGGACCCCATGATAGGAGTGGAATGGGTTGGTCTTTTTTATGCTAGGGGTACAAACGGGACGTGTGTTTTCGGGGTACCCAGCTAGGATACATTGGTTCATGAATCGCTGTTTCCATGAGACGGTACAACTTGGCTATCATCTAGCACCATAGTAAGACTGGAAGATAAAGATGGTGAAATGATTCTAATTGCTCAACCCTTGCTTAAAAGTAGAACAGGTGCTTACCTAGAAATGTTAGCTAATGAAGTAATCATGACTGCTAATAAAACTTGACTGTAAGGATGAACTATTAGTAATGCTTTTCGTAAACAAAAAAAAATAGCAAACCTTACTGCCTATCATACCCTTGGAGTCGGGAAACTATTTCCACTAGTCGGGTAAGTCTTGTGAGTATATTATGTACTTAGAGTTTATTTACCCCTGTTGCAGGTGTAGCTTGAGGAGTAGCTCTTGTGTGGAGGATTCTTCTGGTGGGCACGGATGGATCCTTGTATCATTTCCGTTGGACATTTATTTCAATTCCGCTGTTTAATTATCGCACTCTGAACTCTGGTATTGTAATAAATAATTTTCAAGGACTCTTGTTGTATGAAATGGACTAAGTATTGTAAACTCGTACTAATTATTGAATTCTAGATGTAAAACAGTGGATTATTTCGAGTTCTCCCTTAGGGTGTGCTCGACGAAACTGTCCGATGTAGCTAACTTTCGGAGTGCTTAGTGTCTAGTGGAAGACGAGCACCTCCGAAAGCGTGTTATTTCTAACAGTTCTGCTACACAGAGACATTGGTGGGAGTCATGAATGCGGAGGCAGGCGAGCATGGAAAGGTGTTGGTGTGGTCGAAGAGATGGCCACAACCATGGCGATTCAGAAGAGGAGTGAAACGAGCATCATTGCTTGCTATGATCTGCTCTACTGCACTTTAGACTACATTGCTAATCTTATATAGTCTATCTACCATTGTCCTTCCTTACCCAGGATTGGAATTTGTTTTGCATGTCCAAAGAAAGTGAAGAAAGACATGTAGCCAGGTAGTAGAAGAAGACAATTATCAGACATTTAGACATTAACAAAGCTCTCTCTTCTAGAAATAGCAGTTAGCATGATTTACACTGAATGTAACTTGGGCTGGGCTGAGCTAATATGTGCGATTGTGTTGGAGGAAGGGGATTGTGTACTTGTTTGGATCGAGAGCTAAGGAACACACTTGCCCTGGGCTAGGCAGCTCCTCTAGACCTCTGCTATTGGTTAGGAACTCAAGACAGGAGAACATGTGAGAGAGTGGCGTAATGCAATCTACCGGCAGCAGGGGTGCACCTAGTACGCTGCTGTGGATAGAGGCAGGAGGAGGGAACTAGGTAACGAGAGGAAGTGCAGGCATTGGTGGGAGTCACAAACGCAAAGACAGGTGAGTTCAGAAAGGTGATGGTGTAGCCGAAGAGACGGACACAACCAAGGCAATTAGGAAGAGTAGGAGTGAAATGAGCTTCGTTACTTGCTGTGCTCTACTATGCTACACTTCAGACTGCATTGCTAATCTTATACAGTCTGTCTGCCATTGTCCTTCTTTACCCAAGATTGGAACTTGTTTCGCGTGTCCGAAGAAAGAGAAGAAAGATAGGTAGCCATGTAGTAGAAGAAGACAGTTATCAGACATTCAGACATTATCAAAACTCTTTCTTCTAAAAATAGTAGTGAGTTGCACTGAATGTAACTTGGGCTAACATGTGCGAGTGTGCTAGAGGAAGGGGATTGTGCACTTGTTTGGATCGAGAGCTAAGGAACACACCTGGCCTGGGCTAGGCAGCTCCTCTGGACCTCTGCTATTGGTGAGGAACTCAAGACAGGAGAACATGTGGGAGAGCGGCGTAATGCAGTCCACTGGCGGTGGGGGTGCACCTAGTACGCCACTTTGGCCGAAGGGAGAAGGGAACTGGGTAACGGGAGGAAGCGGAGGCATTGGTGGGAGTCACGGACGTGGATGAAGGCGAGCTCGGAAAGGAGTTGGTGTGGCCGGAGAGACGGTTACAACCAAGGCGATTAGGAAGAGCAGGAGTGAAACAAGCTTCATTGCTTGCTGTGCTCTACTCAGCTACACTTCAGACTACATTGCTAATCTTATACAATCCGCCCGCCATTGTTCTTCCTTACCCTGGGGTTAAAACTTGTTTCACGTGTCCGAAGAAAGAGAAGAAAAATAGGTAGCCAGGTAGTAGTAGTAGAAGAAGAAGACAATTATCAAACATTCAGACGTTACCAAAGCTCTTTCTTCTAGAAATAGCAGTTAGCTTGAGTTGCACTGAATGTAACTTGAGCTGGGTTGAGCTAACATGTGCGACTGTGCTAGATGAAGGGGGTTGTGCACTTGTTTGGATCGAGAGTTAAGGAACACACCTGTCATGGCCTAGGCAGCTCCTCTAGACCTCTGCTATTGGTCAGGAACTCAAGACAAGAGAACATGTGGGAGAGCGGCATAATGTAGTCCGCCGGCTACAGGGGTGCACCTAGTACGCCATGGTGTCCAGAGAGAGGAGGGAGCTGAGTAACCGGAGGAAGCGGAGGCATTGATGGGAGCCACGAACGTGGAGGCAGGCGAGCTCGGAAAAGGTGTTGGTGTGGCTAAAGAGACGGCCACAACCAAGGCGATTAGGAAGAGCAGGAAGTGAAATGGGCTTCATTGTTTGTTCTGCTCTACTCTACTGCACTTCATACTACATTCCTAATTTTATACAGTCCGTCCGCCATTGTCCTTCCTTACCCAGGATTAGAACTTGTTTTGCGTGTTCCGAAGAAAGAGAAGAAAAACAGGTAGTCAGGCAGTAAAAGACGACAGTTATCATAGCTTTCAGACATTACCAAAAAGGCAAAGCTCTTTCTTCTAGAAATAGAAGTGAGTTGTACTGAATATAAGGGGTGTTTGGTTCACTCTTCACCTCCTAAATCTAGTCTCATTTAGTCACTTTTTACCCAAACATTTTGACTCAATGGGACTAAATGGGCTTTAGCCAACTAGTCACTCAAATATTGTTAAATAGGACTAAACCTCACCTTTTAGTAAGACTGTCTCACTTTTTAGTCATTTTAGAGTCAAACACCCTGACTAAAACCCTATTAGTCTCTTTTAATCCACCAAACCAAATAGAGATGATTAAAGTTTAACACCCTGACTAAAACCCTATTAGTCTCTTTTAAGCCACCAAACCAAATAGAGATGATTAAAGTTTAGGAACTAATTTAGATGACTAAATTTTAGGAAGGCGCAGACCAAACACGCCCATACTTGGGCTAGGCTGAGCTAACACGTGCGATTTTGCTAGAGGAAGGGGATTGTGCGCTTGTTCGGATCGAGAGCTAAGGAACACACCTGACGTGGGCTAGGTAGCTCCTCCGAACCTTTGATTTCCAGTGCCTGGCCTAGATCCACGTGTAATTATTAGTCGGGTCATTTTCCGCTTCATTATCAAGGAATACCTCCGAATTAGGCGTATTGACGAGTGACGACGGAGGTGGGAGGTCAGTTGACGACGAGAGGAGCGTTGGACACGGCGGCGGCGGCGGCTGCGGTTGGGACGTGTCAATGCCATCAAAGCCCATCGACGACGCGGCGAAGCAACAGGGAAGCGGCAACATGGATCAGGAGCGGAGCGTGGTGCCGCGGTTGAACGAACCGAGACACGCGCCTACCAGGCAGGATCAAGCTAAACCGGACCATGCAACGCAACGCCGCCAAGCCAAACAAAAACCCGGGTCAGCAACGAACGCGCAAGGCGATTAGCAAAAGGGCCCACCAGCAGGGACCATCCAGACGCCGGGCCACCACCACGTTCCCGACGCGGTTCGCCGGAGGGCCACCCGGAGAAAGCACCAGGAAGCATCATCAAACACCCCCGTTCCTTTCCCTTCCCCTTCCCTTCTATAAAACCACCTGACCTGACGGACCCGTCCATCGTCCATCCGTATTCCCGTCACGCCTCACCCCCCCGAACCCGAAGCAGCGAGAGCTCCCCTGACCCTCGCCCCGCCTCCGATCGCAAGGAAGAAGAGGAAGATGAGCTACTACGGCCAGCAGCCCCCCGTCGGCGTCCCGCCGCAGCAAGGTGAGGCGCCGGCTCTTCCCGTCTTCGATCTGTCTGCTTTATTTATCATCCAAATAACCTTTGTGTTTCTTCGCTTACTCCCCGTGCCTAATTCTCTTTGGCGTGTGGATCTTGATTTCTCCAGGCTACCCGGGGAAGGACGGCTACCCGCCAGCGGGGTACCCACCGGCCGGCTACCCCCCGCCGGCGCAGGGCTACCCGCCGCAGGGGTACCCGCAGCAGGGCTACCCGCCGCAGTACGCGCAGCCGCCTCCACAGCAGCAGCAGAGCAGCGGGCCTTCCTTCATGGAGGGATGGTACGTTCTTCCTCCTCCCCGTCTCCTCCACTTTTGTGCCGCTGCGCAGCCGCCGCCCTGGCTTTCTCATAATATGTTGCTAGATTGGAGTGTCACCGAAATTTCCTCGCTGTTAAATCAGGGCTAGTTTAGAGAGTGGGCAGCTTCGTTCGGGTCACCGGCCAAGTCCGTCCGGGTCCGGCGCCGCTGCCGCCGGCGGTGGCCGTGGCCGTGGCAGGTGGCGGCCGTGCTGGTGCGCACGTTTGCCGCTGTGGGTGGGGGCCTTAGACTTGACGCGTGAACCACCCTTGGAAAAGGGGGCCGCCACCCTCGGTGGGTCGTGGCCTTGCCGTGGCGACGTGTCGGTTGATGCACGCAAAGTGTCCCAGACCGTCTGATCTGAGACTGGCGGTCCGGATTGCTAGCCTCGGCGGTCACAATCTTCTGCTGCCGTTTCACATGGTTTTTGGCTGTGCTTGGCCCTGGAACCGGTTGGGTTGCTGTCAGTGTGAAAGCCCTCAGACTTTGAGATTCCTTCGGGGCGAGGTTACCTGAGATTTGTTCTCCCCTTTGTTTTTTTGTTTGGTAACATATACTTTATTTGACGCGCTAATACCAATGAGATAGATGATGCTTGATGCTCTAGAAGTTGTACTTGCGTAATCACAATTGGAAATCGGAATGTTGCAATGGATGGTTAGGCATTTGGAGTTGGACGAAGCATATTACATCATGTTAAAGCTCATCATAGTGATCTTTTGTGCATTTTAATAAACGCATATTCTTGAACGGGAATATATGCTCTCTTTGGATGCACCTTTATCTAATTGTTTGCTTGAACAGCTTGGCTGCCCTCTGCTGCTGCTGCCTCCTGGACGCCTGCTTCTGAGAGGACCCATCCGACGGATTCAACACGACTGCAAGCGAAACTACTAAATTATGGAAGAGCTAGCGTGCTTCTAGAGCTCTGTCCTGCCTTATCGCCCCCTTTTTTTTTTCTGTTGTGAGACTACTAGTGCTCTGTCGATGTTGACTGGATCAGACTAGGCTGGTGTGTATTCCGCGGATGTTCCGTGTTTCTGGTGGAATTCAACCCTGGGATTATCTCTATCTGCCACTTGGATCGGTTTCTTTGCTGTTACTCTCTGTTGCTGAGCACGTTTAGGCGCCGTTCGGTTTGACATTCCCGGCGATTCAAGGCCACGATTAGTTCCTCTTCGGTATAAATTATCGAACTGTTCTGGTCCGGAATAGTTTCAGGCCATTCCCGGCTTCTAACGAACGAAGCCTTAGGCCCCGTTTGGTTTCTTTGGAACCGTTCCCAGCCGGACCAGGTATGGAATGCCTCATTCCGGAAGAAACGAACGGGGCCTTAGTAGTATTAGGGGGTGTTTCTATCCAGCTACTAAAATTTAGAAAGTGTGTCGGGAGGATGTTGCATGGGGTGTTCGGATACTAATAAAAAA
This sequence comes from Miscanthus floridulus, assembly GCF_019320115.1. NCBI lineage: Eukaryota > Viridiplantae > Streptophyta > Magnoliopsida > Poales > Poaceae > Miscanthus > Miscanthus floridulus. Next base: position 130,257 of record NW_027097074.1, on the reverse strand, counting down.
ATAAATTACATAATCCATCGGTACTCCACGAGATGAATTTTTTAAGCCCAATTAATCCGTCATTAGCACATGTTTACTGTAGCAAAACATTGTCAAATCATGGACTGATTAGGCTCAAAAGATTCGTCTAGCAAATTAGTCGCAAACTATATAATTAGTTTCGTAATTAGTCTATATTTAATACTCCATGTACGTGTCCAAACATTCGATGGGACAACGACTAAAATTTAGAAGATGCAACCAAACGCCCCCTTAATTTATATCTGCGGCGCGTTAGCCACCGGGTCTCGCTCGCGATGCTTGAGTGGCACAATTTATTCGGATCGAGTTATTTTGACCTGAACCGTTGGACAAGTTCAGTATAATAACAGTGACCACGTCTTGTTGTAGACAGAGAATAGTCCGTTAAACGCGTTCAGTATAATAACAGTGACCACATCTACCTCTGTTCGGCTTGCTAAATTTTGACTGAAACTAGCTGAAAACACTGTTCTAACTAAATTATTTTAAGAAAAAAACACTGTTCTAGTTGAAAAAACAAGCCAACTCATGAGTCTTGTTGTCGACAGAGAACAGTTCACTTTGGTAGGGGCCTTTGCCAACTCACGAGTTTGGCACAGGCTTGCACAATGTTTTGTTGTTGTTAAAATGTGAAGGTAAATGAACAAGATTTGGAAGAACTGTTTCTTTCATTGATCTCTGAAATATATTTATACAAGTGAGGGGGTGTCACGAAGGGACACGACTGTTCCCAAAGGACATGCCCTTTGGAGTAAAACTAATTGTCTAATCCTATCCACTAATCTTGTAATTGATGGATGAGATCACTTCGTGAACAGGTGTCTGTTGAGAGACACCATTTCACAACACTCCCCCTTGATCAAATCTTCCTTGAGATCAATGCAGCTGTAAGCTGAAATTCCTCGAAAAACCCTATGGGAAAAATCTGAGGAATATATGATATGCCATAAAAACTCCATTAAACTTTATTGGAAAATAAGGAGAAAATAGCATATTTATTTGTGATTTAAGTAAACCACTATGTCATTGGTATCCCATTAAAAACCCCAGTGGGGAAAAATATTGGAGATACGACATAAAGATAACTCCTCCAAAAATCTTTTAAGGAAAAATATGAGGAGCAATATAAAGTGATATGCCGCTAAAACTCATATAAAAACCCAGTGGGAAAATTAGGAGAAAATATGACGACATATTATTGGTATTGCTCTTTGGATAACTCACATGAAAAACCTTTTCAGGGAAAAACCATGGATGAGTTGTGAGGGCAATATGTGTCTTTGATATTTCCCACAAAAACCCCGGTGGGGAAAATAGGAAATATGACACATGCTTATGTTAATATTACCTCATTAAAAACTTTGACAAGAAACCTTGCAAGTAAAACTTGTGAAAGAAAAGAGTATAATATGATGCTAGTACAGGTCAACATTTAGGAGATGTCTCCCCTTGATTCTGGCAAATCTTGAAGTCGACGCATACCAATTCCATGTACCAATTTTTTGAAACATAGAAGTTGGTAAGGACTTAGTAAATAGGTCAGCGAGATTATCACATGACTTGATTTGCAAGATGTTTATTTCCCCGCTTTCTTGTAATTCATGGGGATAAACCAGTTTAGGAACAATATACTTAGTGATATTGCTCTTTGTGTAACCTGTTTGCATCTATGTAACACAAGCGGAATTATCTTCATAGATAATTGTAGGTGATTCAATTGAACCAATACCACATGACTATTGTATGTGGTTAATCATTCTGCGAAGCCATACACATTCTCGTGATGCCTCGTATAGAGCAATAATTTCAGAATGATCAGTAGAGGTCGCCGTCAGAGTCTGTTTAGAAGACTTCATAAATAGCTGTACCTCCATGTAAGAATACAAATCCAGTTTGGGATGGGGACCAGATAAGTAACCAGCATCCGTGTATCCAATCATATTGGGATCATGATTTCTCTTAAAGAATAAACCAAGATCCTTTGTGCCACTAAGATATCTGAGGATATGCTTCGCTCCCGTCCAATGACGATGAGTTGGATTGGCACTATGTTTAACTAGTATGTTCACTGCAAATGCAATATCAGGCCTGGTGCAATTTGCAAGATACATAAGTGCTTCAATAACACTAAGATATGGAACCTTGGTCCCAATATCTTTTCTCCAATATCTCATGGTCTAAATAGGATCTTTCTCTATTTCTAAAGAACGAACAACCATTGAGGTATTGTTATGATATGATTTGTCCATATTGAATTTCTCCAATATTTTCTGGATATAGACTGATTGATGCACTAAAATCCCTGAAGGATGGTGCTCAAGTTGTAAGCCTAGGCAATATTTGGTCTTACCCAAATCCTCCATCTCGAATCCACATGATGGAAATTGTATCTCAAATAATTGCATAATTATTTCTATATCATGATGATATCAAAATAACCAATATACGCAATTATGCTTAATTATACACAATGTATGTTGCGATTTGTATTTGGATTCAGAATATGAAGTCCATTGGGACTTATACGTCCGAATCTATCAAATTCATTTGATCCGCCAATTATTGAATTTGGAAAACTTCATTTTCACACATACCATGGGGTATACTATGCTGGGTCTCTGCGTGAAACCATATGCTACAAGCTCTCATTGTTCACCACCTTGCTTCTGAAAAGAAACTCTGTGAGGGAAGATATTACTGTGGTAATACTTCTCATCATTGAACAAGAGCAATCTCCTTAATTGCCACCTTTTAGTTTGACCAAATTTGAGTGTGAAGACACTCTGCCTAGGATTTTTGGTCTGGATCCAGTAAGGTAAAAAGGCAATCTTTGAGGAGTATATGCCGCGACAATTTGTAGTCTTTAAATGATTGATTCAGTTCTTGAAATCAATATAGCATGTGAAAATGTTAACCCTTTTGGACTCCGAGTCATTTCCCATATGGAGTCAGGGTGTTCCAATGTCCCAGGATCAGAGTTTGGGTGCACCGTTGATCCGGGTGGATTTTGATCTAGGTTTTGGATGCTCATCCATTTTGGGTGTCTACCAACTTGAGGTTGACTTGGATTTACTGATTTGGAGGATATTGTCCTCGATATCCTCGGATGCTTACTTGGAGCATTATCCTTAAGAGCGGCCGTACTTCTCCCCCTCTTCTTTGAAAGTGGGAGTTGAATGGTTTTAATTGGTACCTCCATTCTTTCAGGCGCATTATAAGTAGGATAAGAAGATTTTATGACACCCTTATTATCAGTAAATGTTTCTGGCAGATTCTTTGCAGTATGATGCAAATATAAGATATTCTAAATGATTAGGTTTAGAATTTTTGGTACGTGAATGTGAGGATTGCTCTTTAGATTCCTGGCATTCTTGATGTGGTATAAATCTCCCCCTAATGCCTGGAATTATCCTCAAATGTGATCAACATATGGGCAATTTATAAATCCCCTGCAGAGTTACCTCTTGGGATCCCTAATGCCCATTTGTATGTTGGGGTGGTGATATGGGTATGTGTAAATATACTCGATGCGTAGATGGGAAATGTTTGGCTGCGGCCAAAGTTTCACGTACATACTGCAACGAAGGGAGTTGTATAAGTGCAGCTTGATGAATTTGAATTAACGATGCGGTGTGTAAGGCCGCATGAAAACAACTTAGTTATGGTAAATTACAATTCTATTTTAATATGTCATGCAATTTGATTCTCAATAAGAGACTCAATAAAACCATTATTGGTATGGACATAAGGTACTTGATATATAGTACCCAAAAACCAAACAGTTCCATATAAAATGGATTTGATCCCACGTCCAGGATAATTTGCTCTAAATTGAAGATTTCGAGCAATGTGTTTGGTATAGTGATGGTTCTCATGACTAAGAGACACACCTGGGACTATATTTTGGATGCATAAATGTGCATTACATAGTATCTCTATGGTCCATAAAATGGTAAATAGAGTCACATGTATGTTCTTGAATTTCTTCAAGAAATGTAGTGGCTCATATTGGTGCTATGACCAATAGAATTGATAATAATTCTCAAGTTATCTCTATAGTTGAATAACCAAGGCAAATGTGCCAAGTCTTGTTGACATCAAGAGAGAGAATTATTTGTACGCAACATTGGATACAGGTTATGTATATGTTGTCAAATCGAACTGAAGATGTTCTATTTAAGTATTGCCATATCCGTTGTTAAGAGAAAAATACTCCTCTTAGTTGTCATCTTGGAGTTTCCATATGAAAACCACATTGACGGATATCTCTATAATTTTAATTGGGTACATTATGGAATCAGAATACAAGAATGGATTCATGATTATTATTTGAGTACCAATAGGGAGTATGATAGTAGCACGACCAAAGCCCACTATCATGACATTACGTCAAGCGATTAACAAAATATTTTCTTGTCTCTATGTAAGAGTTTAGGATATTTTGCTTCCCTATATATAGAGTTTGTGGTGCAACTATCCACTAGGCAAAATTCCTCTTTGCATTTGGATTGACTCCCGTATAGGTCTATATATAGCATGAAGAATATAATGACATTCTTTGCAGATATATAGATTACATACAAGTTAATTAATAGAATATCAAATGTGATGGCACATTATTGTGATATTCAATTGAAATTGATGACAACATTTTATATTACAACACCAAAATGGGACGTAGAGACTAGGTATGTTTGTAAATGGGAGACAAATTTTGGTCCCCAAAATGGATCAAGCGAAGTAAATTCGATGATCGTGCTCTCCATGCTCATAAGACCCACTTATTAATTAAGTATTTGGTTGCTACTTGATTTCTTCATGAAACTTGTTATGAACAACTAGCCTTCCTGGTGGTGTCAGGTTGAAGATAGAAGCGTGCTTCATATCTTTATAGTTGAGCCGGATATTTATGTCTAATGGATTTGTAATACTGATCAATTGAATGTTTTAAGGCATGATATTTCCAAGTTGTGTGGCTGTAACATACACAATTAGGGACAAAATATGGTTCTGTCATATTTGGGAAATGCCTTGATCCTAAAGAATGCACGGGGCTGCTACTTCTTTTTGCGTTAAATCTTACCATTAAAATTCTTTGGATGGCATTATTACATGGCATCGAACTTGTATGATTCTGGAAATTCAATGTACTTCAGATGATAGAGCATCACTATAATGCTAATGATGATTCCTCGATAAGAGTTTATCATACACTTAGATCTGAAGTAATGTAGGAATTAATCTAGAATACATTTGGTAAGTTGTGTGCTTTCGCGAAAACACAATGTTGGGGATATTTTGGAACAACATAATTATATTCTCAGGTGAACTTAAGATCCTAGAGATAAAGTTATGGCCAATCATAGTTGGCATTGGGCAAAATGACTGCCTTGTGTTGTTCGTATCACACATTGAAAACTAGCCATATAGTGCTTCGATTTGCACCCATTGTGATACACATACGTGTGACCTGGATGTATATAGTGCTTTATTTAAATAAAACTCCGTATTTAAATTGATCATAAGTAGTGATGCTCTCTTATGAGGAGCATCAAATATTGCCATGAATCCATAGAACATCAAGTTTAACATTACGTCCATTGACCATGTTAGATAATGGTGACCATCAAGAGCAAGAGATCAAACTCTTTGCTGGCTATTATTCTAACAAGGTTTAAACCATAGATTTTCTGAATTTACGCTAAGGGTAAATTTAAAATTGCTATGGTGATGCTGTATTAATTAATGTAAAATAAATAGGAGATAAGATCTATCTCACTGATAGTGTAAACCTCATTTATGCTAACACATTAGAGGTAGTCATCATAAAGATGTAGACCTCTAATAATATGGACATAGTCTGTTGAACAGTAGATGCCAAGTGGTGTATGCAATTTGTATAAACACATTTTAAGGTAATCATCAAAAGATTGATGTAGACCTTAGTTAATCCGCAAACGAATTGGGTACGCACGTTGAGGATAGTCACTAAGTTGTGGACTTAGTGTAGATCCTGCAGTAGCAACTATGGTGCTACCTTGTGTATGGCCAATAGGAATGCTAATTAATGGTAGTCATCTTGTGAAAAGATGTAGACCGTATGTTCCAATTTATGATGTTAGGTACGCACATTGAGGATAGTCACTAAGAATTTAGTGTAAATCCCACAGTAGCAACTATGACGCTACCTTGTGTATGGCCAACATACAATGTGGAACATTTGTGTTGTACAAATAATGAGATAATACACTTCATTGATTTTGCATTAAAAATGTAAGCGCTATAAGCTTTAAATAAAGCATAAATAGGCTTAACATAAAATGAAAATTGCAAATAACAAAGTAGTTACAATGAAAACGTTATGATAGTAATACTACATGTTTATTGGGTTTGTCATTTTGGACAAACACTTTGAACAATGTAATAATAACACATGTTTATTAGGTTTGCCAATTTGGACAAACACTTTGAACATGCAATTTTAATAGCACATGTTTATTAGGTTTGCTAATTTAGACAAACGCTTTGAACATTACTAAAAAAATTCCAGAAAACATAGGATCTGGAAAGCGAATTTACAGTGGTAAATTCATCTGCAGCAGTACATGCCATGATGCTTTTTTTATGACACATGGGTCCCAAAATACTTATTTACTGAGGTAAATATTGTGCATCATATTGCATTTTAAACCTAGGGTCTAAAATTAATATTTACATGAGGTAAATATAGTATGCTACAGACGTGTTAAAACCTGAGGGCTTAATCATGAATTTGGATTATAATAATAATTCATGAAGATCATTATGTAATTCACAAGTAAGAAGGGGGATTTTTCTGCAAAAACCGCATAATCTTATCCCTTCCACGCGAAGGCATGGACGGTTACTAGAAATCGGCCTTGCGCCGCCGCTCGGCCTCAGGGCTGCCGCCGCCGGTGATTGGAGCCGCCGGTCGTTGCGCGAGGCTGCTCGGGTCGTCGGCGAGCGCAGGAGCCGCAGGCGTCAGGCCTCTGGCCGCAGGGTCTAGCCGGCCGCGGCGCGGGAGACGGCAGTCGTTGGGCTTCCAGCCACCACCACGGGGCCGCAGCGAGGCACGGGCCGGGGAAGCTGGCCGCGGCGCAAGGCCGCAGGCGCGGTCCGGGGAAGCCGGCCTCGGCGCAAGGCCGCAGGCTCGGGTCGCCAGTCGCGTCCGTGATGGCCGACGGGGTCTCTCGCCTTGGAGCCAGTCGAGCACTGCCACCGCATGGCAGGGCACGCGAGTGCCGCAGGCAGTGCGTGCGGGTGCCAGAGGGGCGCAGAACTCATCCGTCGTTCGATTTTTTTAGAGAGGTAAGAATCTCGAATTGGAAAAAGAAATATATGAGTACATACTGTTCTTGGATTGAGACTTGCAATCCTTTCATGTTCTTTCCCAATTAGCAGGCGTTCAGCAAAGCCAAAGAAATTGTTTCCATGCTTCATTTTTTATGTTGCCGAACGAACGCAATAGTGCAAGGTGGATGCCTGCGTGACTTCTGTGTTCTCCTTCTCCCTTCTGCTCTTCTGTGGCCGCACTCAGGGCAGAGCAAAGTGGCTGATAACGTGTTAAAATGTGAAGGTAAATGAACAAGATTTGGAAGAACTGTTTCTTTCATTGATCTCTGAAATATATTTATACAAGTGAGGGGGTGTCACGAAGGGACACGACTATTCCCCAAGGACATGCCCTTTGGAGTAAAACTAACTGTCTAATCCTATCCACTAATCTTGTAATTGATGGATGAGATCACTTCGTGAACAGATGTCTGTTGAGAGACACCGTTTCACAACAGTTGTGAAGTTTGAACTGCAAAAAGGGAGGGATCATCGATCATGAGTGCAAAATGAATAGCTTTGGATAGGAACTTTAAAAAGAAGGAAGAAAGATTTGGGTAGACCACGTCACTGTGTTGGTATATGGTAGACGCTTTAAAATCACCCCAAATGCACACGGCACTCCTTTAATCACCTCAGCGATGCTATGCCCTTGTCGTTCCTCGTTCTTTTTGCTTGGTATAGATATCCATCGTCTTTCGCTTTTGTGTCGCTTAAAAATCAGTGGATGAAACTCTGTAACACGGACCTTTCGCTTTTGTGTCGCTAAAAATTAGGCCTGGTTTAGTTCCTAAAAATTTTCATCCTAAACTATCACATCGAATTTTACGGCACATGTATAGAGTATTAAATATAGACGAAAAAAAATTAATTGTACAGTTTGATTGGAAATCGCGAGACGAATGTTTTAAGACTAATTAGTCCATGATTAGCCTAAGTGCTACAGTACTAACATGCGCTAATGATGGATTATTTAGGCTTAATAAATTCATCTCGCAGTTTTCAGACGAACTATATAATTAGTTTTTTTATTAGTATCCAAAAACCTCTTTCGACATTCTTCGAAACATCCAAATATAACATCCAAAAAATTTTTTATCGCGAACTAAACGCAAGAAACTCCGTAACACGGACCTTCTTCGGTGTCTGTTGTGGCCGAGTCTTGACGTTCAAGACTCCTTCACGTCTCCGTCCAAGGAACTCGTACAACATACTGTAGATGAATCAGGGCTACTTGTACAAACCAAGCGAGTTTTTTCTTTAGGCCTTATTTAGACTGGGGTTAGGAATCGGTATTTAGCATGGTAGTATTTTTGTTTGTATTTGACAATTATTGTCTAATTATGGTCTAACTAGGCTCAAAAGATTCGTCTCGTAATTTACAATCAAACTATGTAATTAGTTATTTTTTTATCTATATTTAATACTCTATGCATATGTCTAAAGATTTAATATGATGAAGAGAGAGTGAAAAAACTTGCAATGTAAACGAGACCTTAGCACGGAACGTCATAATCGTTTGGCAGCAGCTGCAGGAGCCGTACCTGCCTTCGTCAGTGACGAGGCCCCGGTGCACAGCAGCACGACGCACCCGTAGTAGGATTCATCCGTGGATGCGATTGGTCTCCAACCGCCTGCCGGCTACCGGCTCCGAAACACCGCGCCCATGTGCGATCCGCATCGTCGGAGACTTTGGCCGTCCTTAGAAATACTGTTTTTCTCTCACAACATCAGCGTCAGCTACGCTGTTTTTTTCGGTCGGCCGAACAGGGCCTTCGCGTAGATAGATAACCAGAAGCATTGCATCATTGCATGCACAGTCAATCTCACGCTCCACAGCCTACATTCACACCACAGGCCAGGCCAAGGCCAACTGCACATCACCGGATCACCCCCACCTTAGCAAAGCTCTAGTCCTCTTCAGCAAGAATCCGAGAGCTACATGCGTCTTTCTTTCTTCCATGATAAGAGTTAAAGAGTACAGCTTGGGTAAGCACTCATCGTCTGGCAGGTGGCAGCTCACCCGTATGGCCGTATACTTATCAGGATGCTACACTAGTGCAACAAACTCGTTTCCCAGAACAACAAAATGGTGCTAGAAACTGTGACCCTCAGATCTGAACCCGAGGCGGCCTTTGGTGCATCGTGTGGACCCTGTGTTCCAGCACTTTGATGTTGATTTCTAGTATTTCTACAGCCGCAGCATGCAGGTCTCCATCGGAGAGAAGAGAGACCCTTTGCAGACGGATCGGGCCATGTTTGCGCTTTGCCTCATGACGATGTGATGCAGCGCAATGCACACCTTCTACTCGGTGTTGTGCGGCCTGTTCGCTGGTTGGTTTCTGGGCTGGTTTGGACTGGCTGGTGCTGGTTTGTTGTGAGAGAAAAATACTGTTGGTTGACTGATTTGGGCTGGTTGAAACCAACAAGCGAACATGGAACGTAACCTAAGTTTTGAAATCTGCAGTCAATGTGCTTCCTAATTTGCTTCCGTCACCTTCTGCATTCTGGCTCTGCATCATGTGGCTGGTTCACTCACTCTCATGGAATGGAACCTTCGTCCATGAATTCCATCGGCACCAAACTTCTTGCCGATTCTTCGTCCCATAACAAGGCCATAAGTACCTGACGCAGAACACACTAAATCTGCAGCATGTGCAGTCGTGTGTTTGGTTCACCTCCCACCAAGCCTGGCTAGCAAAAATAACCCAGGCTACCTGTAGCCAGCTTTAGCTAATGCAATCAGCACTTATTTGGTTGCTGTGTCTAAGGTAGTGTTTAGATGGCGAAAATTTTTACAAAATGTTATCGTAGCACTTTTCGTTGTTATTTGACCATTAATGTCTAATCATATACTAATTAGACTTAAAAGATCCGTCCAGTGAATTTCGTCTAAATTGTGTAATTAGTTTTATTTTTTATCTATATTTAATGATTCATGCATGTGTCAAATATTCGATGTGATGGGAAATCTTGAAAAATTTTGTAAAATTTTCTAGAACTAAACTGGACCTAAGCAAGCCTGGCTTGGCCAGATCTTGTTTGGTTGCCAGACTAGTTCCAGGGCAGTCGCCTCTTCTTTGCTATGGTGAGCTCACCTGCATGTTCTCTGGTCCGGCAGTGGCGGAAAAGGATGAATCGACGGCGGAGAAGGCCGATTCGACAGCAGGGAAGGAAGATTGGATGTCGCGGAAGGTCGATTCGGCCATGATAGAAGTCGATTCGACGGCGGAGAAGGCCGAAACGGCGGCGGTGGAGCGGGTGGAAGCCCAGTAGGGCGCGCCGGCGCCGGATCCGCCGCATCGTCGGAGTCCGGCAGCAGGTCGCCGCCGCGGAGAAGGAGGATCTCACGTGCCACGCCCCTGCGGTCGGCGGCTGGCGGCCCGAGCACGGACAAGATGGAGGAACGCGGCCGGAGGAGCGGCCCGAGCGGAGAAGATGGAGCAACAGCGGCCGGAGGAGCGGCCTGAGCACAGAGAAGATGGAGGAGCGGCCGGATGCGCGGATGCGAGGAGGAGCGGCGGCACGCGTACGTGCGAGGTGATGAGAGCACGGAGGTGAGGGAACGCTGGCTCAAGCCTGGCTTCGTGGACGTTTCCAGCAAGCCACCCCTGAACCCCTCTTTTGGCTTCCCAAAGCCTGCTTTAGCGGCTACACAAGCCACCAAACACCAAAAGGCTGCATTATGGTAGCTACCCAATCAAACACACCCACGGAAAAAAAAAATGGCTCTGACCTCAGCTAAATGAATAAAGCCTCGCCGATGTTACGATATCACCATCACACGCTACTGATGTTCTCCTTGATTTGCTCTTTGTACGGGAAAAAGAAGTAGAAAAGCCTTGCCTTTGATCTCAGCAGAACAAAGCCATTATCAGAATAAGTAATTCCACTTTTGAACCTTAATTAAAGACAACCAAACTCTTGGTTGGCAGCAAAACTAGAAAACCTGTCAGCCCAGCTGGCGGATAGCAAAGCCGCCTCTTTTTTGCAGACCCACACACACGGGAAAAAAAGGCAACCTATCTTTTATTCTTTACTGATGCACACAATGAGTGATCAGCAGAGATGATACTATACGAAAACTTCATATTTCTTTGTTTTCGTGGATGCTAGTGAAAGGTGCGCGCCCTCGTGCGCGTACGGAGTCATAGGAAAAATTTTAGACATGATAAATATATATTTAGGATGTATGTGCGGTGACTAATAAGTTACATAGATATATATTTAGGATGTATACATTACATATGTTGTTCAAGTCTTCAAAGAGCCGACGAAGATGCATAGAGATATATTACATGTGCTCATAGTTTGTATGTTACATTCGGTGGGTTTGTGCAGCTGCTGATGGCTTCATGTGGTTCTTGTCAATATCTTGGCTAATGATCCGAGTGGTCAGTGGTGAATGAGCCTGCACTTTGCCACCCGGATGAGTCTGTGCATGTATCATATAGCACATTAGATGTACGTAGATAGAATGGAAGAGTGTTGAAGTATTAGAAAAATAATGTTTCGCCTGAATTTTATGGTAGCCATTAGGTGACCTGCGACACAGCGAATATGCGATAAGATAGCTAGGTGTCTGATATTCTGTGGGATAGAAGAATGAGTAGATCCTGAAAAAATGTGCCGAAATGTGGTTGGGACTTGTTTCTTATAATAGGCTGCATTCATTGTCATCGTCAATTTGTTCCTATGAACCTGTTACGGTCCAAATATTTGCACATAAGGCTAACAAAAGCAAATTTATAAGACTGGCAAGTGAAAATAGGAAAGAACATTCCGTTGTCATCACCAATTGGTTCTTATAAATAGTATGAAATGTATCCTGTCATATGACTTATGTTTGTTGGGTTGATTTGCAATTTTTCTGGTAGTACCTAGTTCCAAAAACAATAACAACACCAACAACAACAACAAAGTCTTTAAGTCCCAAATAAGTTGGGGTAGACTAGAGTTGAAACCGAGCAGAAGGAATCAAGGTTCGCGACACGGTGCGTCACCAAGGGGGTGTCGACCTGGCTCTTGCCCATTTAACACCCTACCCGGGTTCCGATATGGCGCGTCGTTAAAAGGGTTATGCCCCAACGGTTTTCTTTCGGGTTTCATCTCCATTAGAATGACTAGATTTAACTTTGGCTCGCCACGCCTATCACAACCCTCCTCCTTTACCAGGGCTTGGGACCTGCTATGTTGAGACAACATAGGCGGAGTTTAGTACCCAGTTCCAAATAGTACGAAAATGTTCTAAAACACACATCTAATGTTTATAAAAGAAAATCTAGAAATATGACTCGTACACAAGAATGAAAGGGCATAGTGACATAAGTATGACGACAAATTCAAAAGGATATCTACTTTCCTCCGACGCTTTTTGGAGCAACATACATCTGCTAAGGGTATTAGACCAAAAAAAAATATAGGTGCCATATGGTAAGTCAAAGGTTTATTCACTGGCTATTTTTTCGTGCTTAGTGAAAATCTAATATTTAAGTACTTTATAGACTATCTAGGTGTATAAGAGAACACACTCAAACTTTTAAGCTGCCAGATGGGGTATGTGTGGTTTCCTGAGTTAAAAAGCTATGAAGAGGACTGAGTAAGGATATGGCAGTGGTCTGCCTTTTCGGTGTCTCATAATAGCTTTCTGTAGGCAGATTATGTAGCTGCTGCTCACCTGTTTGTACTGAGATGTGAAAACAGCAAAAGGTTAAAAAAGGAACTGAGGCTGCTCATGAATGTAGATTTCGTACAACGGTGGTGCAGGGGAGTGCGACTCAGTCAATCAAAAGATGCGTTAACAGTGTCTGGTCAAGGCTAGTTGCAGGTGGAGGTGTCTACAAACGAAAGCTTGCTCACTTAAGCTTTTCCTACAGTTGCTGCAGATGTGGCTGCATGAAGTCTTCTATAAGTGAACAGCAGCGGCTGAGATAGCTTGTTGCAGCAAGTTGAACCGAGCAGGCTTAATAGTTCATGTTTTAGCTTGCATAAATTAATATGAGACAGTGCAGGTTCAAGAAACCAAACAACTACTATATTTGGAACTTTCAGAACAAACAAAACACTCTTAAAAATGTTATTGTTCACATGATCCTAGAAAATTTTCAAATGTCCATGGTAAGAGAAATAATCAATATATTGCTTGTGGGTGTGCTAAAAAAATAAAAGGCCAACTGGATCTGCAATAGCAAACCATAACTTGTCTATGTAGGAACCACAACAAAAACCATAAATGACCAAACAAGGGTTACTATCACCACGAATTTTAGCAGGTACTGAACCTTTAAGTAAAATACAGGTTAGAAGGAAAAAAAAGGTTCAGAGCAGATACGTAAAAAAGCTCCAAAGCTCAGAGGCACTTACCTGAATATTTTACATGCTCTGACTGCTTTTGAATAAAATCGTGAAGCCACCTTCAAACAGTATATATAATCATCCAGAACAGACATCATAATGCAAATGGGCATGCAGTATGCAATAAAACTGATACAGCAATAGTGGTGAGTAAGCCACAATTGCCATGGGACAAAACAGCAGAGGGGATCTTATCTGTTTGTCTTGGTCAAATGGACAGGTAGAGCAGGCTACCGATAACAACAGAGCAGATTTTAATGGACACGTTTAAGGCTAAACATAGACACGAACAGTGTGAACTAAATCATAGATCAAACCTCGTGAAAAGGTTTAAATTACAATGAACCACATGAAGCAAGCATTTAAAGGTGATCTAATCGCTACTTTTTAATAGAAACATTGTTCTATATCTGGACATCACAAAAATGATAATAATATTGTTAGTTGCAAAGTTCGGCTACTTTCCAATAGAAGCATTGTTCTATATCTGGACATCACAAAAACGATAATAATATTGTTAGTTGCAAAGTTCTTTTGACATACAATGAGCATACAGACTGGTACCTGTTGATTACTCTTATTGCCCAAGAATGATGCCCAACACTATGTTGTCTCTTCCTTTCGGGCTTTGAGCCAGATACCAACCCCACATTAGTATATGCAATTTGATGAGGCTCAATTAATAGTATGAATGTTCAAGATCTTTGACCTTACATTTTTGTTTCAATATTTTTTTTGTCAAGCATACTGATTTATCAAAAGAAAAGCCTATGTTAGTACCTTAATTTGATGAGGCTCTTTTTGAAAAACTTGAGCTCCTGTAGGTGAGTGATGCATTCTTCATTTGATGATCACTTAAAGTTGAGGATCACTTGTGGAACCATCGTCTTGCATGATTGATACCATGTGTAGATGTGATACCACTTGAAAGAATTTTCTAGTATGGAACCACTTGTTGGATTTATCAATAAAAACTATTTCTTGAACCTTTGCTATCTTCATAAGTACCACTTATAGTATATCACTTATGAGTTGATCTATACATCACTTGTGAATTCTTGATGAAATACTTGAGTCTAGATACCACTTGAAACAAACAAACTAGATATCCATTTGTATTGTTGTCTTGTGCTTGTACTCTTATCACTATCATAAGCTTCTATGGTTGACTTGAACTAAATTGATTTACCTAAGTTTCTAAGTCCGGTTTGAACGCTCTCTAAGCTTCTTCACACTCATTTAGAGGTTATCTTATCGAGGTTGTACTTGTCACTTGTTGGCAATCCAAATTAAATCAAGTACTTGGGTTTACTAGCTCATGAACAAATTCATATACTAACCACTAGATCGCCTAATCATTCAAGCAATAGTGTTAGGCTATGAATTTAAACATTTTATTTGTTATGTATGATCCTATGAAGCATGTACTATATGCACTAATCGCATACTAGTAAGGGATGAAATGATCATACACATTACAATGATACCTTTGCTATGTTGGAGTAGAGGATAGTCACATAGATTCTAATTCATTACTCCAATAGCAATGTGAAGTCTAATTATAAGCTTGGTAAAGACCAATCATGAATAATAAAATCCATTCTTCATCCATATGATTTGAGAACCACTAATATGATCAAGTGTACTATCTTGTTGTGGTTAGCTTGATTCATCTTTTGATCAATGTTTGCATTAGAGAACTATTTAGAATACCACATCAAATATCATGACTAGCTCGCTTTTAGGTGT
Organism: Miscanthus floridulus; assembly: GCF_019320115.1. Lineage (NCBI taxonomy): Eukaryota > Viridiplantae > Streptophyta > Magnoliopsida > Poales > Poaceae > Miscanthus > Miscanthus floridulus. Next base: position 114,780 of record NW_027097074.1, on the reverse strand, counting down.
TTCTTATTTTTCTTGATCAACCCTTTTGATTGCTTCAATTAAGCATCTCAAATATTCCTCGGATCATCACTTTCATGTTAGCCTTTCAAGCACCACACTTAGTTTACCTACACATAGGCGGCAAGCCCCTACACTAGGGAGAAGTGACCTCTCTCCAAAGAACCATCCTTTATACTCACTTAAAATGACTTGATTAATTGATTTAAGTGATGGACTTAACTCGATGAATAACCTTGAATTCTTCTTTAAGTCCTTTTCTTTCTAATTGTTTAAGTTCTTTTCTTTTTTATAAATGATCTCCAATCATCACTTAGAACTTAAACTTCATCTCCATCTCGAGTTTGATCTTGATCAACCAAATTAAGTACCAAATATGTGCCAAGTACACTTCCACAATCAAATAGCCTTGTACTATTTTCTTATCATGCTTCTAGATCGTCTCAAAACCAAACTTAGGTACCTCAATTACTTATAAACATATTTCAACTTGAGAACCTTTCAATCAAAGTGACTCTAAATAAATCCAATAATTATCACTTTTCTGATAGATTTAGTACTCTTCAAAGAAAAATGCATATCTCCCAAAGTACAAATCCAAATACCACGAAATTTAGTGGAGATGTGCTTCACTAAGTTATCTAGCAGCTGTAAAAATTTAAGCTTCATTTGACTTCTATATTGCTACCATATTTAATTCTTCCACCATTGTCACATGCTGAAAACTGCTGCACTATAGCTGATAAGATCCACTCCAAAACCAAAGCATTTCTTATCCAATTCTCATAAAATTTGTACAACATCTTATACCATAAGTCTAGAGAATGTACACCAATTTTTATACCAATCCAATAAGTTTTGATCACTCAAACATGACTAAGATCACAGCTGGCTCAGATTTTGTAATATAGGATAGATTTCAACTATTGAGCTATACTTCATCAAATATGAATCAAACTTGAAACTATCTTATTTGAATACTTATATAAGACATATATCCATTCAATCCACTTACTAAATGTCATCTTATGAACTTATCCAACACAAATTAATCCAAACTTGATTACTAAGTTATTTATCCATTCAAACATCTCAAAGCAAGCAACATTGCATATTTATCCAATTCATTCAACTCATATGCACCAAAATGAAATGATCAACAAGAGATATACCTTGGTTAGCTCATGATTATCCAATTAGCGAGCTTCAACTCAAATATTTGCAAGCCATCAAATATATCCAATGACTCACTAACAACTTGAATTATAGCACTTGTGTGATGTAGCACATTTGGACTTCACTCAATTATCATGGCATTGGGTTTGGATGTGCACTAGACTTCATATCTTGACTCAACATATGATGATGATTGAATCAAGTCTCCAATGCCAATGATACCTATAAACAACCATCCACTTTTGGATGGTACCCAAACTAGTTTGGGTCCTCTTAAATTAGGTGCAACATACTTAGGCATAGCCTTAGTATGAATAGCAGGATATTTTGTAATTGCAACCAATGAGATACCATTACCATCCTTTCTAAGCACATTATTATCAATAATTGAAATAGGCTTAGAATTGTTACCTAGGGGACATGAATGTGCCATGTGTCCTCTTTCTCGACATGAGTATCACTTTCTCTTTAATTGAGCCTTCTCTTCCTTGCTCATGTAGTGCTTCCCATTTAATGGAAACGGGGATCCCAATCTTCCGTCAGGTAGTAATAACTATCGTTGTGGTGGAGAATGACATACCGATCTGGCTTCAGATCGAAAGATCGAACCCTACAATCTTAGCACCATAACTCCTCTAGTTATCAACCAAGACACGGATCCAGTTGACCTCGCTAAGAAGGCTAATCCCTGCCTGCGCAACGAAGAACATAAGCAAGAACAAAAAAAAAAGCAACCAAATTACAGATGAATGATTAATCTCACGAAGTTGGAGTCTCACAAACCTGTGAATGGCGAAACTGTTCTTGATAGATTAATCTAAGCAAAACCTAAAACCTAATGACGGCAGCGACGTATGATTATAAAGGTCTTAGGGTCATCGTCTACCCTAGATACACCCCCCTAATAGGCCCAAACACGATATGCAGTCCAACGGACCAAAAGACGGTGTCGCAGTACCCTGACAGATTCTGGACGCTGACTTGTTTTGATGATTTCCGTTGATTCTGAAGGGCTTTTGATGTGAGACCACTTGGATTTGCTTCCTTATCAAATTAGCTTTCCAACTATATGTGGATCATCGAAAACGGAGTCCGGATGCGTCTTGGGTGACCAGTTTAAGGCAGATTGATCCTAGAGGCTGAGGCAGACTCAAAATCATGTTGGACTGGGCCTCCGGTTTCTGTTGGACGTACTTGCTGGTCATCATCGCCTCCACCTCTTCCTCTAAGTCCCTCATGACACTCCCCAATGTTCCTAATTAATATAACATCATTAGATAGCAATCTATTCTCAAAAGTATGAAAAGGATCACTTAAGAACGAGCTCACCTCTAAATTAAGTTGTCGCCGACGGTAGAGCAGCACCCTAACAGATTCTGGACGTCCACTTATTTCTACGATTCATGTTGACTCCGATCGAATTTTAAGGTGGGACTAGTGCCATTGGAAGCTCCATGAAATTATCTTTCCATCCATATAAAGAATGCCCAAAACTGACACTGTATGCGACTTGGGCATTGTTTTTAGTACGTGCTGCTCTTGGACTTCGAGACAGGCTCGAACTTTAGTTGCTTTGGGCCTCCACCTCGGAGACTCGAACCGAATTAGGCTCGGGCCTCCTTCTTAACTTGGACACCCTTGCTGGCCTCCTAACCCTCCATACCATGCGCCAAATATGGTCATATGCATGGGTGTCATGTCCTCATCATCCTCCCCTTCTTGACGAAAAGCCGTCCTCGGCGTCGATTATGCGTGAAACTGATCCTGCACAACATAAAGGAGAACGGGGTTACAAAGACAAAGAGAACTAAAATAATTGCGAGAAGGAACATGATCATGTTTCTAAGTTTCTAGCATGTCATCTCCCATAAAAATTTTAGCAAGCATGTAGACTCCATGATCCGAATGCACACGATATATGTCAACACTATCCTACAAAATATTAGAACTAACCAAAGATAATGCAGGAATAGATGGTCTAGCAGACATAGGTAGCAACCAACAATGCTCCCCTTCTTGGAAGTGAACTTGTTTCTTTGAGCAACATGAGAAAATGTTTGTATTATTATGGCTGCCCTCTAAACGTTTATAATCTTGTACAACAAAAGAAAAATTCATATTACTACGAATGTATACTCGATGTATCAAATATTGTCCCTTATTATTATATTTGCCAATAACATGATATGTGTGTTTAGAAACCCAAGGCAAATCAGTATATTTAAAAAGGCTCTCCCCCAAACAATCTAGGTTACATAAAACATCAAATTCAATATAACCCAAAGTATGTAAAGAAGGCAATAGTTTGAGCCCACCAGTTTTAGTAGCAATATGAATAACATGTTTATTTTTAGCACAAGTGACTGGTTCCAAAACATGTAAAACTAAAGTATCATCAACTAATTCATCTTTATCACAAGGAACATCAAGCAAATTATCATGGGACAAAGAGAAATCAAGAGAGGATTCCACTAACAATTGCTCTATGATAACATGGTTTGTGAAAAAATTTAGTACATTAAGACAATTTTCACCTTTTGTGAGTGTGGCACCATGGGCGTTACCTATGTTCTCAGTAAGAGTAATAGGTGCATTATGAAGTGATGGTTCTGAATTTGTACATGAGGTTGTGAGATCCTCATTTTCCTCCATGTCATCCTCTCACTTATGTACATTATCCTGCAGAAGGTTAGTCATAGCAAGAGGAATAACAATAGACTCTTCCTCTAAATGGTGCATCTCATCATATGAAGTCAAAATAGGAGGTGGATTAACAAAGGTTTCTCGCATAAGGAATTTCATATCATTCTAAGTTTAAGATTTATCAGAAGGATCTAAAGACTCCCACCAAGATAAAAGCAGAATGTCACAAAACACTAGCTGCATTTTCTACCTTCCTCCTTGGATACATAAAGCGAGTAGCAAATATGTTATCGATGACAATTTCCCACTCCATATACTCATCAGCACATATACCATCATAAGTTGGTGGATACGAATAACCTATCATTGTTAGAAGACAACAAAAGACAACACAAAAATATTATCCCTATCAAATGACTATGTGGTTGCAGTGGTGTCACTTTTAACAGCAAGTGGAAGCGTCTTACCAATGCAAGCAGTGGGCGGTACAACCAGCGGCTGGTTCGTGATACATATGAGGCAGTGGAAACCGAGATTGCAAGGCCCTTTTTCTGTACTGATCTGAAGAGTTTGTGGAGTTTGGAGGGCACACAAAGAATAATATGTATATCTAACACACAAGTCAGTAATAGAAAGTAATGCTAAATTATAGTCCAAAGTACTTGTTCTCGTTGCTGGTCTAAAATGTTCTAAGTACCAGGTGTGTAACAAACAAGTATGGTGGATAGCAAAGTGACAGGGGTATGAAACACAAGTATGGTGGATGGCAATAGCAACACAAACAAGAAATCAGACAGCACACACTAACACAGCTCACTTTAGCCTTCTCTATGTGCTCCTCTAGATATTATTTCTCTTTTGCCCCTCTTTTATTTTTTATTTTTTGGGCTATCGTTGTTTTTTGGGAAATTTCAACTTTTTCTTTTTCTTTTTTTGATATTTTTCCTTCACTTACGAGCACAAAAGAAATAACCACAGAAAATATTAGCCTAAACAAGTGAAAGACGTGGTCTGTGAAAATTTCAGAAGACGTGCTCAAAAACAATAAAAATCTTATGACCACAAAAAGAGGATCTTGTGACCAGTTTTTAACCAAATTAAAATTCTCTGACCCCGACAACGCGGGGGATGGACGGATCCAAAAAAAATTCTGATCAATTTTGATATATGGAACGTCAAAATTCGAGTTCGTATGCGAAAACTAGACCAGTTTTAAAAATTGACTCCGAATTAGAGGACAAAACGGGAACAATATGCGCAAAATTGGTCACCGAAGCAAAGATTTGATAGAAACGATGGGGGAAAATACACGAACTGGACTCTAACATGACCTAACCAGCAACAAGACCTTGACTAGGACACAAACTCAACACGACGGACTCTGAAACTGAAATATGCAAAGGCTATGGCGCGGAAGGTTGATAGGAAAAACAAGTATGGCACTGGACTATGGGACGAATGCAAAACACTAAAAAATATGGGATAAATGTGAAGCTAACGGTATACCTTAGCTCTGATTACCACTTAATGGAAACGAGGATCCCAATCTTCCATCAGGTAGTGATAACTATCGTTGTGGCGGAGAATGACACACCGATCTAGCTTCAAAGCGAAAGATCGAACCCTGTAATCTTAGCACCATAACTCCTCTGGTTATCAACCAAGACATAGATTCGGTTGACCTCGCCAAGAAGGCTAATCCCTGCCTACGCAACGAAGAACACAAGCAAGAACAAGAAAAAACAACCAAATTACAGATGAATGATTAATCTCATGAAGTTGAGGTCTCACAAACCGATGAATGGCGAAACTGTTCTTGACAGATTAATCTAAGTAAAACCCAAAACCTAATGATGGTGGCGGCGTATGATTATAAAGGTCTTAGGGTCATCGCCTACCCTAGACACGCCTCCTAATGGGCCCAAACATGATACACGGACCAAAAGACGGTGTCGCAGTACCCTAGCAGATTCTGGATATTGACTTGTTTCAATGATTTCCATTGATTCTGAAGGGCTTTTAACATGAGACCACTTGGATTTTCTTCCTTATCAAATTAGATTTCCAACCATATGCGGATCGTCGAAAACGGAGTTCGGATACATCCTGGGTGACCAGTTTAAGGCAGACTGGTCCTGGAGGCCGAGGCAGACTCGAAATCATGTTGGACCGGGCCTCCGGTTTCTATTGGACGTCCTTGCTGGTCATCATCGCCTCCACCTCTTCCTCTAAGTCCCTCATGACACTCTCCAATGTTCCTAATTAATATAACATCATTAGGTAGCAATCTATTCTTAAAAGTATGAAAAGGATCACTTAAGAACGAGCTCACCTCTAAATTAAGTTGTCGTCGACGGTGGAGCAGCATTCTGACAGATTCTAGATGTCCACTTGTTTCTATGATTCCTATTGACTCCGATTGAATTTTAAGGTGGGACTGGTGCCATTGGAAGCTCCATGAAATTATCTTTCCATCCATATAAAGAACGCCCAAAACGGACATTGTATGCGACTTGGGCATCATTTTTAGTATGTGCTGCTCCTGGACTCCGAGATAGGCTCGAACTTTAGTTGCTTTGGACCTCCACCTCGGAGACTCGAACCGAATTAGCCTCGGGCCTCCTTCTTGACTTGGACACCCTTGCTGGCCTCCTAACCCTCCATATCATGTGCCAAATATGGTCATATGCATGAGTGTCATATCCTCATCACCATTGCCTTGCCTCTCATGGATTGCGTGAGCCTTATTCTCAAGCTTGGTAGGACACTTAGAGACAAAGTGTCCATATTTCTACACTTGAAGCACTTGATGTGAGCATAGACTTTCTTTTCATCTTGTGTCTTGCTCATCATCTTGACATCTTGAGTTTGCATTGGATGCCTTGCCTTTCCACCCCTTCTTGTTTTCTTCTTCTTTGTCATCAAGTCACCACCATCTTCATGATAGATCTTGACTTGCTCTTGGAGTGTCTTCTTTTGCTCAACTTATGACTTTGGTTAAGGCTCTTTTAGTTGCTTCACCAATTATTTGGTTGGGCACATTGAGGTAAGATGACCCCAAGTGCGGTACTTGAAGCACTTCACATGCTTGAGCCTCTCTTCTTCTTTTATCTTCTTAAGCTTCTCAATGTTAGGGCAACCATTTGCAAGGTGTTCCGCTTCATGACACTGGTAGCATATTGTATGAGAGAGCTTTCTTTGTTGTAGCTTCTTCATCTTTCTTTCTCTCTTTCTTTCATCCTTTGTCATCTTTTTCTTGAAGTCAAGGCCACACTTGTCACCATAGTTTCTTGAAGTCTTCAACATGTGCTCAAAGGTGACTTTTGAGTTGTAACACCTCTCTAACTTGTTGCTCAAATTCTTTACTTCATTTTTGAGCTCATTGTTCTCCTTCAAAAGGTTAGCCTTACAAGACATAGAAGTAGAACAAGTATTTATATGTAAAGAACATGACATTTCTAATACATCATCACAAGAGATGGTTACATGCTTCTTGCCTACATCACAAGGGTTAGCAATAATATGTGATTGATCAATTGACCCATGTGATGAGCTTTCACTAGTTTTATTTTTTCCATTGGAAAGCTCCTTAGTGAGAAAAGTATGGTCTTGTACCAAGTTATCATGAGCAACACTTAGTTCCCCATGAACCAATTTTAGCTTCTTATGTGAACAAATAGTAACATAAAGTAGATGCTTTTGTTGTTCACATGTGTTCTTTAAAAAAGAGTTTTCATTTTTCAATTTCTCGGTTTTAACCATCTCTTTTTCTAAAGCTTTGATCATGTTAGCAAGTCTGCTAACAAGCTCATCATATAATCAACATGATCAACCACATTAGCATTTGATACCTTGGTGTCACCTTGTGACATGAAACAATGTGGTGTAGTGGATGGGCTTGTAGTAGCATCACAATCATGGCTCGAGCATGAACCATCAACATCATCAAGTGTGCATAGGGTAGGATCATCATGTGCATCACTTGAGACATCACCATCAATCTTATCAAGTGATTTTGTGGTAGCATCATCATCATCATCACTTGACCATGAGGTGGAGCAATCTTTCACAATCACCAAATTATGGTCATGCTCAACACGCTCACGTGCCTCCTCCTTGTGATCATCCTCCTTGAATTTGCCATCATCCCACGTGGAGGAATCACCAAAGGTGTGTTTGATTGATTCTCATATCTCACGAGTGGTTCCCGTGTAGTTTACTTGTTTCATCAAATGAAAACTCAATGCATCCATTAGAAAACAACAAGCATGAGCATCAAGTTCATAGAGAACTCTTTGAGCTTTGGTGAGATTTCTATGATCCAAGACATGAGTGAGACCACTAGTGATTATCCACAAAACTTAGGTCCCTTTGAATGAAAATGATCAAGCATGTGACTTTTTCAAAGTGCAAAGTTTGTGCCATAAAAAATGTATGTCTCACAAATATCTAGCCCAGTAGACGCCATCCTCTCGGGTCGGTGAAGACCACAAATGAGAGACCTAGCTCCGATACCAATTGAAAGGTCGAGATGGCGGACTAGAGGAGGGTAAATAGTCATTTTTTAATTTAATCGCGCTGGCTAATCGAAACAAATATAGAATTAAAATAATCGGTCTAGCCAATACTACACCCCTCTATCGAAGTTCACAAGCACCTTGTAAAGATCCGAATTAGGCAACAAAGGTGTCAGGCTAGCTAGAGCTCACCTATCCAATTCTAGGAGCAAGGCCACACAAACCTATGCCACTAGTATTTTGCACATCGAGGAGCTCCTACACAATTCTAGTAAGCAAAAACACAAAGCTCCTAAGCTCACTAGCAATGCTCAATAACAAGGCAACCAATGCCAAATTAGAGAGCGCAAATACTTAGCTACACAAACTAAGCAATGTGACTAACAAGGTTACACAAACCAAATTAGCCACGCAAGGGAGCTACTTCTATGCTACACAAGCAAGAAGGTAACTAGTGAGCTACACAAGCTAACTAATTACAAGAGCAACTACACAAGCACAATGTATATGAAAGTAATTACAAGCTTGTGCAAGGGGATTACAAACTAACGGGAAGAACAATGTTGACATGGTGATTTTTCTCCTGAGGTTCATGTGCTTGCCAACACGCTACATCCCCATTGAGACAAGCTCCAAGGTTGTCGCCGGTCCTCTTGCTAGTGGTGATCGGCAAGTCACTCTCACGCATGGAGTGCTTACCACAAGCTCTAGCACTTGACCCTGCCAGACCACTTGTCGTCCTTCGTGTCTCGCTTTACTAGAGTTGCTCTTAGTGGCTCTTGTGGGGTGAGCACAATGCCCCTCACAAAGCTCTTCTCTGGAGCACCGCACAAGCTTCTTGTGGGCTTCGATAGAGACCACCACCAAGCCCGTCTAGGAGGTGGCAACCTCCAAGAGTAACAAGAACCACCAGCTTGTAAGACAACCACCTAGTGCCACTCGATGCAACCTCACGATGCAATCGCACTAGAATCGCTCACTCACTTGATCGGATGAACATTATCAAGCTCAAGTGAGTTAGAGGGCTCCCAAGCACTACCACATAAAACCACCAAGGCTCCAGTGTGCTACCTGCTATGTCAAAGGTCGACCAACACTTTTATTTATAGCCCCACGGGTTAAAATAGTCGTTATCCCTTCACTGGGTAGATTTTGGGATGACCGGACGCGCCGATCAGATCGATCGGACGCACCCTGCCAGCGTCTGATCGTGCTACGTTGTCCACGTGTCGCTTTGCGTTCAACTGAAGCCGCCTGATCACAATGGTAACTTCGCGCGCCAACGGTCACATGACGACCAGACGTAGCACAGCGAGGATGACCGGACGCTGCAATGCCTAAGTCCGGTTGTTTCTAGAGAGCTCCCCGAGCCTCTGTTTTACGGCCGGATGCGTCCGATCATAGGTGAACGGATGCAGCTCAGGGTCTGGTCCTCACAGGCTTCTCACGCCTGCCTACATCAGCGTACGTTAGCCTGACCGGACGTAGGCCCTACGCATCCGGTCACTCTTTGCGCCAGCGTCCGGTCACAAGACCGAGACCGCGCGCTCAACTGCTGCCATTGACCGAACGCGCCGGTCCTGCCAAGGCCAGCGTCCGGACACTCACAGTGACCTCCTTTCACCTCCTTTTCTTCACCGAGTTGATCCTCATCAACTCCAACTTCTTCTCCTTTGTAAATGTGTCAACACCACCAAGTGTACACCACCATGTGTATGTGTGTTAGCTTTTCATAAACATTTTTCAAAGGATTAGCCACTCAACTTGCCACGCCACTTGATCCTAGCGACGATGCAAAGTTATATCACTCGAGTGGCACTAGATGACCGATATACAAACAAGTTTGCCCCTCTTGATAGTACAGACATCTATCCTAAACCCGGTCATAAACTTCTCTACACACCTATGACCGGTGAAATAAAATGCCCTAGGTTATATCTTTGCCTTGCGCATTCCATTCCATCTCCTCCATTATTGATGCAACGCATGCACCAACCAATCACCAAATGATATGATCCACTCCATATCATCACGTGACCGTATTGGTTCATCGATCTTGACTTCACTTGCTTTTCATCGTTGCCTTCGTCCATCGGCGCCAAGTCTTGCTCAAGCTTCACCGCCACACGGTCCATCGCTCCAAAGCCTCCAACTTGCCCTTCACGCTTGCAACCGGTCCATCAAGCTAAGTCATGTCTTGATCTTCTCCACCTTGATCACATGACTTAATGTCATGTCTCATCTGCAATGAGCTCCTTCATCATCACATGTGTGAGCTTTACAACATCTCCGAGCCATTTCCACCTCCATAGCATATGTTGTTCACACACATGTACCTGTAGACTAATCACCTGTGTATCTCATATAAACATAATTAGTCCACCTAGGTTGTCACTCAATTACCAACACCACACAAGGACCTTTCAGCAGCGTCATCAGAAGCCGAGATTTCATAACAAAGAGATAATTGCAACCGCATAGTCCGTGACTGAATAGGCAATAAATATTACCCCTCATTGGTGTCTCCAAACCACACAAATTAGAACAGGTAGGAAGAGATGCATTAAAATTAGGAACAACCAATTGACCATCGCCTCAATTACCACGGAACAGGTACAAAGAGATGGCAAAAATAGAACAACCTATGATCATTGCCTTAGTTATGGACATAGCAAAGAGATGCAAAACGAATGAAAAATCATCATAGCTCATGAGCATTGCCTCATTAATCATGACAAAGAAGGAAGAGATGTAGACCATGGAAAGACCACTCATGATCATTGCATCAAACACTACAATAATCATCATTGTAGTAGCCCATTCCCGAAGTAAAATGTAATGGCAAGAGAAAAGTGTATTCATCATTGCAGGTGACCAAAATGCAGACAACGAACCAGAAACCATCAGACTGCAGTGTTGAAGGTCACATGCTCAGATCCATGGCACAATAATTGCGTGCTCTCAAGATCCAACCGAACCGAGCAGGCCACAGCCTACAAAACGCAAAACAATCCTTAGTAGCATGCAAACTGGTAAGACAAAGGGACAAAAATAGATCTAGGCTGAAACTAAACTTCCCTTGTTCATTTGCCTCCTTTGACCAAGATTCCCCCTCCAAATCTCACATGCAGTGAAAAATCATGCAAGGGAAGGAGGGTTGAATAGAGGTAAAGCGAGGGAGGGGGCCGGGAGCCAACATGCGAGCAAACAACGTGAGCAAACAGTGGAGCCACGTAGACCACCTGCACTAGCCGCCCCCGCGGGGGAGCCGCGGCCACCGGGGGTGCCCGCTTCGCCGCTGGTGCTGTGTCGGAGGCACAGATCCCGGGCGCGCTCATGCTGGTGCGCCGCGCACACACAGCGGGGATCTGCCGGCGCTCGCGGCCTGGCGGTGCGCCGCCACCCCGAAAGCGAAGGAGGGAGAGAGAGAGAGAGAGAGAGAGAGAGAGAGAGAGAGAGAGAGAGAGAGATGCGCGCAGTGAGGGGAGGGGAGACGGCTGCGCCCACCGCCGGGGCCTGGCCACGCCGGTGCGCCGGAGTCCGACCGATGCGGTCACAGATCTGGAGGGAGGGAGAGGGAGAGGAAGAGAGAGAGGCACCGCCGGGCCACCCGCGCCGTTGGCCGGCCTGGCCGCTGTCGCCTCGTCCTATCCGCCTAGATGCGCCGCCGCGTGGAGAGACAGAGAGAGGGGGGGGGGGGGTCGAGAGCAGAGAGAGGGAGGAAGGAGGCGGAGGGGGAAGGGGCCGCCGCCGAGCCACCCACAGTGGTGCGCCATCGCCACACCCGCCACCACCTAGGAAGACTAAGAGAGAGAGAGAGAGAGACCAGGCGGCTTCTTTTTTGCGAGAAGGGGGTGGCTGGTAAGATTTTTTTATACCGAGTGAACTTGTGGCTGGGAGACTGTACCGAATGAACTTGTGGCTAGGAGATTTTGGGGTGACGTGTCCTATCTGCCCTGCGGGGGTTAACCTTAGGATTGTTGGGGGAGACTGACACATCTATGGATACTATAGAACCAATTGCTTCACTAGTTCTGACTGCATGCCTCTATTTGGTATTGCTTGTTAATAGTTTACATTACATATAATTCAATCAGCTATTTGTTCTCTGCCTTGATTCTATTGGCGAAACAAACTTCCTTCACACACTTAAACAAGGAGGATATCATCTCTCAAATACAGCGACAGTAAAATGGTGTTTTGTTTCTTTGTGAAGTTATGCCATTGGGCAAGCGCAAAATTGGTGTAATCTTAGCTGATATCTTCTGTGGCACCCAGCTCAGTGCATGCTGAGTCATCTGATGACAAAATTGTTGGCGTTAACCCCAGCAGGCTTTGGTTGCAGCTGCTTTATATAATACTTGGATCCACGGGATAAATTGATACGTTTTCTCCTCTGCTCGGGGATAGATTCAATTGAGCACTCTGAAAAGCCACGCCGCACAAACCTGCGACAGTTCAAAATTAAGCACAAGGTAGAAGCAAGCATACAGAAAACTGAAAACCAGAGCATTGCTCCTATTTGCACATAGTAATGAGTCAAGAGAAGAACAAAGGTAAATACTATTTGCACATAGTAATGAGTCAAGAGAAGAACAAAGGTAAATACCAGTCTGCAGTTCGTGTAGTAAGCAAGAATAATTTCTCGAGACCAAGGGATAATGCCACCTTCTCGACATAATCTGTAGAATGACAACCACCATGAGCAACAAAAAAATAGGACTTCTTAGCCTGTTCTATTAAAAATGCCACAAGACTGAAACTCCTTTAAAATGGGTAAAAGGATACGCTAACTGAAAAAACAGAGACCCCCACTTTAACACCACATTAATGGTAGGTGGACTGTTATCTTGTTATAATATTTAGGGATTGTGTGCGCATGTGAGAAAGCGCACAAAGGAACATGTGCGCAGGTGTTGGAGAAATGGTTGTGGCAACCTGGCAGAGGGTTGCAATATAACCAATGAAGAGAGAACGGATTCTGATTATCCATGTAGCAAAGAACATACCAAGTAACTTGTCCCCCTGACCTCTTCCTCGACATTCTTCAGATACAGCAATTGCAGCAACTTCACCAGATTTTTCCTCGGGAAATGGAAATAGAGCAGCACAAGCGATGATTGAACCATCTCTTTCAACAACATAGAATGATTCTAACGCTTCAAGAAGCTGAAGAGAATAGAAAAGAAAGATCCATTATAGCAGTAGCAAGAACAAAATTAAAGCATAGCGCAAGGAAGATACAAAAGAATGTTAGAATCGAAAGTATTTATCCACTAACTCACCTCTGCATCTGTTCTCCGCACCAAAACGCCAGAATCCTCCAGTGGCCGAATAATTTTTCTTATGCCAGGAAGATCTTCCGCTGTAGCCATCCTTGTTCCTTCATAAACATCCCTGAAAACATATGGTAAGGATTAGGGAACTCCCATGACAGATTGTAGATGCTAAATTTCCAAAGGCGCTTATTTCTTCAAAATTTTCATGGCAAACATTTGTTATACAAGCATAAATTTCAGCCAAGAATATCTCCATACTCGACACATACTAAGGCATTTCATTACTCATATGAAAATGTTTCTTTTAGTAATAAGGACTACAAAAACGAATTATACTACATATCTAGGATATAGCACCCATGTTGATAAAAGATAATGCAGGCACTGGATTATTGAAATGAACTCTAAAACAACAAATTTGAGCAAAAAGTTGATAAAAGAAGAGCTTCAAAATACCTAGCTATCATTGTTCCTGCTCCATCTCTCGTAAACAATTCTAATAGCAGTGATCCATCTACAGATCCATCTATAATATGAACTCTTTGAACGCCACCCTGACATTTGGAAGGAACAAATAGATAGTCAAGCTAACAAATAGAGGCTTCCAAATTGTAAGCTTAAACATTCCAACGCAATATAGTAGCTGTGCACTGGACAACTGCTTTCATTGTAGAAAGAGAAAAATGCAAAGATCACAGCACATGTTTCCTCCCAGCTCCCGCAAACTAAGCTCAACCCTGTAATCTCCAGGTGAACTTCATAGCTACATGCTCCACTGTACTACAACATGCTGCTGCTATGCAAACAGCCAATAAGTTGAGAAGCTGTGTCAATTCCAGCCTTCCATCCTCCCACTTCGCAATATTTTCTACCATTACCCAAGAGCAAAAAAAAAATCCCATAGTGCGTAAGTAACCAGAGCCAACCAAGCTGCCAGTTGTATTGAACTCCCAGTTGTCAAATTTGCAATATATTAATTCTCTATTTCCACCAAGTTCATATATCAATCCCCTATCCACTTATATCCCACAATGCAAACAGCCAGTAAGTTGAGAAGCCACATTAATTCCAGCCCTCCACCCTTCCCATTTTGCAATATATTAACTCTATTCTCAACCAAGTTCATATCTCAATCCCTATCCCATTCCCATCCTCTTATCCCATGATGCAAACAGCCAGTAAGTTGAGAAGCTGCATGCATATAACATACTACAACATACTGCCTTCCTTACGAAAACACTTCAGGAAGCACAGCATCAACCATGCATGCAGATCCCATATACGAAGCGCATGATCACTATATATTAATCAAGAACACTAATTGTAGGTAGGAAATTCAGAAGACAATTTTACTGCTTTGTACAGGATAACTTTTAAAAGGTGAATGTACATACTAAGGCGCTATATAGAAAAATATTAGTCTTCAGTCAGGGCCACAGAATTTATAATTATAACAGAATAAAGAGTATCATGTGGGCAAAACACTTACATGGCACACATATGCTGCCGCAGCCAACTCAGAAAGATAGCCATTTGATCTGCTTAACCGCTCTTCACCACCAATAGCAAACCCTTGCTCACCAGAATAAAAACCGTTTCCATTGTTAAAACCCAATCCGTTTTGAAAAGAAGCAGCATTTGATCTGCTTAACTGTTCTTCACCACCAATAGCAAACCCTTGCTCACCAGAATAAATACTGTTTCCATTGTTAAAACCTAATCCATTTTGAAAAGCAGCAGCATACCCATTTATAATATGAGCCTTGGCACTCAATGATGGTCCATTGTCCCCTTTATGCAGAGAATTGATGCCTTCCTCATCCACAACCTTGACATAACTTGCAGCGATATCACTTTGCTTAGCACGCTTTCTAATCAACA
Organism: Miscanthus floridulus; assembly: GCF_019320115.1. Lineage (NCBI taxonomy): Eukaryota > Viridiplantae > Streptophyta > Magnoliopsida > Poales > Poaceae > Miscanthus > Miscanthus floridulus. The sequence continues at coordinate 99,287 of NW_027097074.1, read as the reverse complement.
AATCTGCCTCCTCAATAGACATGAAATGAATGACTCGCCCATGCTCATCAAATATCTGACCATCTACAATGCAGATAAGTTTATCTGCCTCCATGGCTAAAGCACATGCAGTAGCAACCTCGTAGGTGCTGAATTATAGCAAACAAGACAAAACAATTTTGTTTAGTATATGCTAGCTGCAATATATGCAACGGAGCAGGTTTTATGAAAATTAATTGCAAGATAGGACAGTTGCACATGTCATTCATATGATATTATGCTCGACTTGGTGGTAAGAATAGAACTACAAATTTTTTTTGTACAATCATACGAAAAAACATAAAATAATAATAATTATTAAGAAAGCATACTTGCAATTTAACACTTCTCCTGATGAAGAGTACCCCATGTTGCTGACAACAACTATGCTATTACTATCAAGCCTTTCTCTTATCTGTGAAACGTCTATTTTCGTAACTTCACCAGTGAATCCATAGTCAATACCATTAACCACTCCTCTTCTCTGCCAAAGAAAAACATATATTCAGTATTGCCATTGCGCAGTCGAGTAAAGTTCAGCAGAGCTAATAAATAGCACAAACAAAGCAAGACAATGAACACAAATAATAACCATACTCCTATTTGTGGAGCATCCGGTTTCACTATGGATTGTATGATTTTATTATGGTGTAATGAAAAGTTAGGAAAGAAAAATAGTGTTTTATCTTTCTTATGAAGAGCCATTTACAAACATTGGAATCCACAAAGAATATGCTACGAAATAAATATATAATAACTACATGGAAGTCAGATATTCAAAAGCTCAGCTACTAATAGATATTCACCTTAGCACCAAGGAAGTTGCCACTTGCAATGTTATCCACAAGACAATGCCAACGTCCAATAACACCATGCCTACGGAGATTTAACATTGGAGGACCAGGAGAAAGTTTAGCTTCTATCGTCAACCGTATCCTACCAGCTGCATCCATTGCAGCATCTTTCGCATCTTTATCAGTAATTCTGTACTGACCAACATACTTGGCCTTCTTCCCTACACAAAATTTAATAAGCTAAACACATGCTTTATAGGAAAGCAAGAGATATATAGATGCAGTAAGAATCATCAAACCAATAGATGTTAGCAAAAGGACAGAACAGTGTAGAAAAAAGTTAGTCTGCGTGCAATCAAAAGCAACTGAAGGCTAACAAAGCTTCAGATTTTGACTAATGTATGCACTTCACCAAATTCTAATTATAGCCAAGATAATCTGCAAGCATATTAAATATATTGACCTGGAGCTCTGAGGGCCAAATGGCTAAGAAAACTATATGCCACAGCAGCTAAACAATTCTCTAAGTTTCTTATAATAGTTTTTATATGATTAGTAGCCATCCTATATGCTGGTTTGTTTTAAAATCTGGTAGAATTTTATGAGCACAGGCATGTGCAAATAGAATGGTGGAGGGTGTTGTACAGAACTGACCTCGTTCTGACAACAGCTTATCAATTTGAACATGTGTTCCTGGAACAAGAACAAATTTAATCCCCAGACCATGAAGAAGTGATATGTCCTGCGTATTTTTAAAAAGAAAAGTGTGGTTAAAGGAGGAATCCATGACATGAATTTCTTATGACAATAAAAGAAGATAAAGCTGTGGCAAAACACTCATCCTTAGAATAAGATTAACACAGAACTAATACCTAACAGGAAACTGATGCTGTCTAGCCCCCTTGTTCCTTAGTAGTGTTGTTTTTTTTTCTTATTATATATGGTCTACAATACAATTTTGCTGCCAAACAAAGAAACACAACTATAGCCTCAACCTACAATTGGCATCCCAGTCAGGATCTCAGGATCCTCAAATTGTTAACCGACCGTGATGCTCAATTCCCATCCCAATCATTGAAGTCAACTGTGTGATCCAGCACGCTGAATGGAAAAGATTATAATCCACCAACATAATTTTTTGATGTAAACGATTCAATTATTTGGGTCGGACCATTTTTGCAGAGAAAAACAAAAACTAAGCTGGCCAATTGGTACAAAGCAGCTAAATCAAATTCAACGCTCAACCCAAAAATACACAGCAGGACCTCAAATGTACTATTCCTCTGAAGAAATCATCAGATGAATCCAATCCAAAATGCTCAAAAATACAACATCACAAGCAACCATTCCAATACCTGCAGAACGCGGTCGAAGTGCGGCCCGGACACGACCTCGCTGGAGATGACGACCACGAAGGTGCTCCCACGGTGGCCCCGGATGTACGGCCACGCCTCCCGGAAGAACCCCACAAACTCCTCCCCGGGGACCACGGCGCCGGCGCCGGCGCCCCCGCCGGAGCTACCAGCCGTGCAGCACCGGACGCCGCGGCCCCGCCAGTGGCGCGTAACGGCTACCCGCGAGGATGAGAGTCCATTTGCGGAGGCTAGGACGTTGGGCCGCAAGGCCTCGCCCGCGAGGCGGGGCACGACCGCCGAGGAGGCCATACAGAAGCTTCCAACCCTAGGCAGGAGTAGGGCCGTAGCCTGTAGGGGACGGTTCTGTTAGCAGCCTCGGACCGTTTTGATGAAAAATAGAACTTTGATGAAACCAACCACAAAACCTATAAGGCCACGTTTAGTTGGCTGAATTTGGCGCCGTCGGATTTACTGTGTGTACTGTAGTGTAATGTAACATTTTGTTTGTATTTGGTAATAATTATCCAATCGTTGACTAATTAGGCTCAAAACGTTCGTCTCGCAAAGTACAACCTAACTGTGCAATTAGTTTTTGATTTCGTTTACATTTAGTACTCCATGCATGTACCATAAGTTTGATGTGACGGGTAATCTTTTTTTTTATAGTGTTAAAGTTGGGAGTTAGGAGCAACTAAACAAGGCCTAACTTCTATAGGTAGAACTCCAAATCCAAAGCAGTATAAGTGATTGTAGCTACTCTAATCGTTTAGAGTCCGTCTACTAAACAACCATATGTTTTATGCAGTTTCAACACATGATTTTTTTTCACCATAGGATTAAGATTCAACAGCCCCCACCCTTCTTCTACCTCCAGCCTCCACAGATCACAAATCACGAATCATAATTTTTTTCTATGAAAGGACAAATCATAGATCCGTCGTCATCGCCGTCGCCGCCGCCACCGCCACTGCCATGGCCGACGCGGACGCGAAGCAGGGCAACCCGGACCTGATCGGCACGGGCGCTCTGAAGCATGCATCCATCGAGCAGTGGCTGCAGACGGAGGCACAGAGCTTCGACTCGCCCAGCGCCGAGATAGTCTATAGCCTCGCCATCTTGCCGCCCACCCTGCCCAGGCAGCAGAACGACAACAATGGCAACGGCACCGACAACGGGTTCAACGCCAGGGACGTCGCTATGGGCAGCAACGCTGACGCGTCCAGCAGCAAGTGCGGTGTGGCCGGGTCGCAGCAGCCGGCAACGAGCCAGAGTCAGGCGAGCCTGCAGAAGGCGGAGGAGATGTTGAAGTTGTTCGAGCAGAGGAAGAAGGACCTAGAGAAGTTGTTGGACATCTACGAGCAGCGGCTGGAGGAGGCCAAAAAAATCCATATGTTTTTTTGCTAAAACACATATGTATTATATAGCATTTCTAAATCTTTTAAATTGCTCCTAGATACAATTACTCTCACGAGTCTTGCATGAGACCGTGTTAGTTTAGTTGATATCTATGACTTCCATGGTTCCACCTTTTATTTATAAGAAAGAGTCCCCTGTAAAGCTCTCTACGAGTAGAATTCTATACGCAATCCTAGTAGAATTAGAAGTGCTATTAGTAGTAAGTCTCTCTTGCATCTTTAAGAGAAGGCTAATAATACCCCAAAACTGAAATTTATGTGTTTAGAGAAAAAAACACCGCTCCAACAACTTCCCAAACCTTCCCCAAGATTTGTCCGCTCTGAAAAATTCAGCCCGCGCCCCTCATATGTGCAAATTGACGGTGCCCCCCCCCAATCTTCTCTCGTGCTTCTCTTCTCGCGCTCGTGCCCCATTTTGATAGAGAATTCCCGCGCTCCTCCTCCCATCCACGTCATTTTGCTAGCAGTTTTCACGCCCTCTGTCCTAGCATCGGCATAGAGAGGTGCTGTGCGTCCTACAATTTGGCCTCGAGCACCTTCAGATGTGGCCGCCACGACCTGCTGCCGCCTCCCCGAGGCATGCTGTGTGCAGCGATGTACAAAAGCAGGTTGTGGCCCTGTCGACCGGTGATCGCAACCCCTAGGCCGGAGGCGGTCGATTTCTGCAGGGATTTGGTTGTGTCAGCATAAAATTTCGTCCCATGCCGAGGGCACATGAGCAAGCCGGAAGGGTCCGCTCGATGGAGCTAGAGATCCGCCTAGCTCCAGCGTAGGGATGGTCGATCCTGCGCACTCCTCCCAAGACGTGCCAGTCAATTTAACCCTGCAATTGACAATGAGAGAAAGTTAATCAATAATTTAAGGCGAAACATGCTATGTTGCCAGACAGTCCTGAATGTGGGGGCTCTAAGAGCCGATATAGAAGGAAATCGACTAAATAATCGATTCCAGCATACTCATAAGAATAAATTAATTAAAAGCTCATGAGATTATGGAAGATAAATCTATTGTCGCTCAGGATAGATCTTGTTATTTAGACAAACATTAGTCAATGGCAAAAGAATGTCAGCAATGATTAATTTATGCTAAGCCAATGACTACAAATAACCAAATCCATTTTTATATAAAAGAAACAGCTTATCATCATTTAACCATTTAATAAAGATAAATCTAATGAACATATTAGATCTCATCTATCGCTATGACCAGTGGAGCATGAGATAAAATCATGCAGGCCGTAGAAACAACAATAGATTCGACGACCCTAACTTGTTACTAATATCAGTGGGGCATGAGGCAGAATCATGCAGGCCGTTATACAATAATAAGATCATGGGGCTAACACATCTTTCAATCATAGGGTATTAGTTGTTACTTCCAATGTTTATTTTCTTGGGCCTATGGGTGATCCTGATCCATCTGATTTCATCCGTCAAGAAACCAACCAAATTTCCTTCAAACGGTCTATAGTGGATTTATCCTCCTAGACTATCAAAATCATTTTCAGAAACCGGCCTAAAATGCCCAAGGGGTAGAGAAATTGGTTTCGTAGGGTATCCGAGAAAAATGGTGGAGATTGGGAGGTGTATGATTTGAATCAATGTTTGACACTTTTATTGTCCGGGATGGAGAGGAATGATTCACTCTTGATTTTCCATGTCCTATTTCTGGTCCAGTACCTTAAATGCTTTTGTCTTTGGTCATGGCCCGATGACTGTTATCCTGTCCGATGTTTACATGTTGACCGGCCTTAGGATAACTGGGTCAGTGCATCCTTATGAATACTTGAGTGCTGGTTCCAAGAAATTAGCCAAAATATCAGACTGCACAGGATGGGCAAGTTATATTCTGAACCATATCGGAGACAAATCGACTGTTGGTGAAAGGAAATATGTGGCCTTTCTAAATATGTGGTTGGAGAGATTCATCTTCTGTGGGTCATCTTGTTATCTGACTTATAATCATAAACTCATGGCAGAGCATCTAGCAGTAGTCAAGAACATCCCTCTTAGAAAGTATCTGCTAGAAGCTGCTTATCATCTGATATACTAGGTAGCCGCACAATTATTGAAGAATGAATCAGTGCATACCATCAGTGGCCCTTGGTGGTTGATATAAATGTGGCTCAACCTGTATATACATAAGATTGCAAGGCTGGATCTCAGAAGCCTGAGTTTCCCTTTCTCCAATTTTGATGAGAAATATAGAGGTAAAGAAGGAAGAACTCGGCGGTGCATGAGCTATGGTGGGTTGCATTGACCATAATAATTGATTTTGACATTGGCCATCCCATCAAGAAGTTTTACAGGGGGTTTGATGTAGGCATCCTGACTTGGTTACCATACAACGATGATGAAAATGATGAGCTAACCTTCCCATTCAAGTTTCGATTTGAGTCAGGCTGTTCGGACAAGGCGGCGGCTGCAATTTTTAATTCCTTCATCAAGCCATGCGTTCTCTCCACCGAATTCTATCACGATCGTGGCAAAATAGCTATAGGCTCCTCCCTTCCAGACAACCTCCTGACTTATGAGTTCTATAATCCATCTTTCATAGCCTGTCAGTTTGGCTTTGGCCAGCCCCCCCCCCCCCAATTGTTCTTCAGAAACATATTGAAGCCAAGAGAAGACATCAGTGAGGTGATGGAAGCCTCTAGAGTGTTTCAATTGGGATCGGACCTTCCTTCCCTTTGTGTGCACGACTAGATCAGAGTCAACTCCTCTTCTACTCTCTTTGACTCTTGGTGGCAAGAATGACACTATGATCTTTTCTACGGGTTGGTCCATCCTTTGTGTATATCTCTGGATGGAGAATTTGTTTCTGACGGAGAGGTAACTTACCATTTCTTTTCAAGAAAATTGTTCGATGAATTCCTCTACCAACTGTTCTAATTGACCTTTTTAGAATAATGAATTTGATCCTCTAAGCTTGGATAGGAAGGGGCGTCCCATAGATTACTCGTTGTCGTTCCTAGTTTCAAGAATGGGATCGACTGCCCCTTCACTAAAGAAGTTGATGAAAACTCATGCTGCCTCCACTATCGTGACACATCAATCTTCAAAGCGCAAGACAGCTCATGGGACAATCCAAAAAACCACTACTAGGAAGAGACTCCACAGAATGAGACCATCAGCTGCTCAGGTAAATAATTTATCTCCTTAAAAATGATATTCAACTATTGATCCTGTTCTTTCACAGCTATCGAGCATTGTGTCCCAACCTGCTCTAGGTGCGGGACTGCTATCCTAGGCGTTTGACTTAGCGTCAACTGAACCCCCATCGGCTGATCCTCAAGAGGAGCCGATTGTGGTTTAAATAACCAATGCTTCCATAACAGCAGAAAATGTGAGTTTTTCTTGATGCTTGTTAGAGCATTTTCTTTAACTTTTAATCTATTCGACTTCCATTCTTCATCTGGCTTTTCACAATGCCAGCCTAAAGAAACACCCACGCAAGAGTAGGAGCCTAACAGTCCACTTAAGGATCCTACCAGCGTTGAAGGTGAAGTTAAACGTCCCCTTTATTCTTCTACAATAATTATGAACTAAAATTTGACATTGCATATACCAATGTTGAAAGCTCGGAGCTGATTCAACCAGATGCTTTTGGTGCATCATCAGATATCCCTTCTCCTCAGGTGGAGGCCACTACGAAAAAGGTATTCCGTTCATCTCGCTGTTCATTTCATCATAAACTGATCCAATCCTCTTAATCAAGATTCTCTTTAAATGTTGGCATTTGATCTTCTAGCCTTGAGCTACTCTTTCAATCTTGATGAGTATCTTGATGGAGATGAAATTAGTTCATCAGCCACTTCTTCCAAGGAAACCTTGCCAAAAGAGACCAAGAATTAGCTAAGAGATGTCCTGCCAATGTTTGAGAAGAATATAGCCGATTTGGTCCAAGATACTGATCCAATGCATAGAGTCTTCTTGACCATTAAGGGTAATCCATCCCCAGTTCTCTCCAGAGTCTTGTCTTTCTTTTCTATCTTTGAAGATTAGGTCCTAAAGGTGAAACAGGCTTAGAGGAATCTATTTGATTGTAAAACTTTATTGGCCAAGGGGAACTCTAACAGGCAAGAGACAAGAGAACTATCACAGTTGATTAATCACTTGAAGAGCTCCTCCCTTAGTATTGATCCAGAATTGTCTCAACTAGAAGCCAGGCGTGCAGAACTTGAGAAGGAACTAGGAAACATGAAGGCCGCCATTGATTGTCACAAGTCCACCCTGGCTCAAATACCTGACGCCATTCAGCAAAAGAAACGAGAACTGCTGGTCAAAGTTAGAGAAGGTAGGGCCATCTGAAGTAGCTTCGAGAGCATTCCTAGATCAGCCAAAGAAGACAAACAACAGATCACAGAAGCTGATGCTATTCGGCTAGAAGTGTTGAAAGCAATCCAGGATGTTCTAGACTTATAATTCGTATATCAACATATGTCTTGTGTAAAACCAATGACAACCACACTTTCCGTTGTCTCATTGTATTTTCTTTTGTTCTGGCTAAAGAGATGATTTTGAAAATAGCCAATTCCAGACTCCCGGTCTTAATCCCATTTAGGTATGAAAACACGGCCTTTGTTAAGAGAGCCCTTCGATCTTCTATCCTTAGTCATCTGGTGTCGTATTCTCTTAGGTATTAGCGAGGTGATGCTTCGCCTCCTATTAATTGGGTTGCCTTTTGCACGTCCTGAGGCATCCACTCCTTCATTCGATGGCTTCAAATACCAGCTGAGGGCTCTAGCCTTGAACACATCCACACTTGCAACCGTTCCTATTCCTTTGCTTTTCTTTGCCCTCGCATAACTCTATAGCAGCCTTCCTCTCTTCCTATAGATCCAATCAACTTCATGGCCAGTGAGGAGAACCGTGGCAAGCGTGCGGCAGAGGAGGTTCCAGAGGAGAACATGCCAACAAACTAGCGCCTCCGACGCATGAGGTGAGATCAACATCTTCTACTTGTGATGATGAACTATTCTGACTCACTTATAGGTTCATCTTAAATGTCAGTCTTCATCCCCTCCCCAGGGCTGGCAAGCCCTCTAACGCTGCATCTTCCATGCCGGCTTCGTCGTTGGATTCTTCTAACTAGTATAACGGTGATGATGCTCGACACTTCTTCTGAGAATGGAGGGCGGCTGAGGACCACTATTTCGAGGCAATTCGGAAAAATGGTCAGCTTGAGATCCATCTAGGGGTCTTCCAAGCAGTCCTTAATGTGGCTAAGGAGGAGGCTAGTGCCATTCGAGCGTGGCTGGCTAAGTTTGACACTGCAGTGGTAGGTAAGATGAGTTCTATGAATGCTTCTATTCTGATTTCTACTGTCTTTATCTTGATAGTTTTCTATGATCACCAGCCCTGATGGTGCAGTCGGAGTCTCTCCAACTAGCGGTGAACGCGGCCGCGGATGCCATCAACGCTTGGGGTTCCCTCATCAATGCTCGCCTTCAAGATATACTAGCCCGTGCTTAGGAGATCACCCTCCACGGCGTTCGTCATGGCACATTAGTGGCGCTAACCGTGGTGCAAGTCCAAACCGGGTATGTGCTCCATGCCATGGAGACTAGCTTTCCGATGGGCGACGACCCTGAGGAACATGAGGACCTGCTCGAAGAATTCATCGTTGCCGCGGAGGCCATTGTGGACATTACATCCACTCAGGATGTAGTGAACAAGGTCTTTGATTAGTTTGTATTTAGGGTAAACTGATGAACAAAGACTCCTATTCTTTTATGAATATGTCTCAGTGCAATGCCCTTGTGTATGACTGTCTTTGTTTTTATTTTTTGCTCTAGAGACGATACATATCATACCGGCTTTTATGTCTTCGAAGATCTTCATTTTAGATTTTCATTTTTTGAACTAGAGGCGATACCTTCTCCGATATCGGCTATTAAAGCTGATGACTAAATGAATCGGCTATCAAGTATTGATCAAATGGTAGGATAACATCCCTTTAAATATTTTTCGTCGATCACCATTGATAGGTTGCACCAGAACTCTTCAAACCAAAGGTTAAACAATTGATCGACTCAGAGCAATCACCTCATTAAGTGCAACAAAACTTCTTTTAAGAAATCTATCAATTCTGACTCACACTTAGGATCCCATTTAGTGTTTATACACATCAGCCTAAATACATACTCAGAACTAATGCTTATTTCCCTTAATCCAACGGCCGATAGAAAGTCATGACTATTTATTAAAACAAACTTTCAGAGTCGATTACTTGCATCGACTGTTGGCTTTCATCATTGATTCTAATGAAGCATCCTTCCCATAACTTGCCAGAAAAGCATTCGAAGTCTCTTAGCTCCCAAAAGACTGGATCGGTTGTTGCAATACTTACAGACTCATCCGCACGAACCAGTTCGACATCATATCTATGCCATTGAATCAAACACTAATGCATGGTCGATGGTACATAATAGTTTGTATGAATTCAATCACTACTAAGGAGCAAACTATACGACCTTTTTCCATCAATGATGAAGAATGTGGTGAGCAGAGTCTTACTCCTGATTGTTAGTTCGACGTTTTTTGCCCCCCGGATCTTAGACGCATTACCTCCAAAGTCCTTAAGCATCATGTCAGTCTCAATCAGATCTCCTAGTCCCTTGCTAAGCTTACAAAAAGTGGTATAAGGCATGAGATTGATAGAAGTGCCTCTATCCACCAATATCTTATTCATCGGCTTCCCATAAACCAAACATTTTACATATAAAGCCTTTAGGTGCCGATGCTTAACTGGTTTATCAAATATTGCTTGTTGTATAACCGTTAACTTAGCAACCATCTCCTCATACTTCGATTCATCGAAATCCAAATAAACTTCTTGATCTGCCGAAGCTCTGAACTCTAATGGCAACAGAAAAGTCATTTGAATATTAGCCGATGGTTGCTTTCTATCGGCTGTTTGCTTATCACTCCATACTTGAGGTTTACTGGATGCCTAAGCCTGTTCCAACTCTTTATTCTTTAGGCATTGCACCCTTCTCTTCTAGCTTCTTGTCAAACCTCCTTGACACCATTAGCCTGCCTGCCAAACATATTCTCTCTCGTTGCCTTTCTCATAATCAGCCCAATCTTGATCGATAACTCTTTTTCCCAGCCGATTATAAATACTTCCATTTTGAAGCGCCGATCCATGTTATTATGTTGATATGCATCTTGAGCATGGATAGACCGGCGGTTGGCTTGAGATTGCCTAAACTCCCAATACTGATCGTTGCACTCTGGAAAATTACTCCTAGTAGGCAACTTCAAACATTTGTTCTAGCAATGTCTGAAGAAAGGACAACTCCAATACAATTCAGTTTGCTTTCTTTCATACCTCTCTTTCTCCTGTTGACGCTGGTACTCTTGCTTTTCTAACCAACGCTAATAATCCTTTTCTTCTACCGCTACCATTTATTCAACAGAATTCAAGATGTAACCCGCGGCTTTATCGCCCCTGCTTTTGACGTTTCTCCCTGCTCATATCGGCTCTTTTGCTTATCATGACGTCTTCTAATTTCTTTGTATTCATCGACCAATATTTGCCTCTCGGGATCGACTGCTCCAGCTTCTCTTGATTTGGTTGATGTTAGCACCTTAGTCTTTCCTTTGAGCAACCTAACATCGACTATATTTTGATCTCCTGGGAAAAGATTATCATCAACTTTCATTTTTTGAGGCGTATCAAATTTAAGCCTTCCTTGCTGAATAGCCCTCTGTATATGCTACCGTAAAATTCTGCATTCATTAGTGGAATGAGAAGTAGCGTTATGGAACTTGCAGAACTTCTTATTCTTCAACTGATCAGGGGGCAACATACAATGATTATCGAACAACTTGATCTACCCCTTCTCAAGCAAAAAATCAAAAAGCTTGTCTGATTTTATAGCATCAAAGTCATAGCTCTTCTCGACTCCTCTTCTCCAAGGATTTGGCACCATTACTATTTTCTTGCTCCAATTCCATTCAGCCACAACAACCTCTTCTTCTTCATCTTCATGGCCGTCATCGACTGAGTATGGATCATAAGCTTCGGTCACTGTAGTGCTCTTCTGAAATCAGGTACCTCTACATATACTCTAGAATTGGCTATTGAGCATTGCCACTCATTAAGCCAATTGACCTAAGTTGTCAAATTCTTATCCTAACAGTTTTTCTTTCCATATTGGTAGCATTCCTTGAACGACTAAAGTAGCTAGTTGATCATCAGCCAAGTTTAATGAGAAGCATAAGTTCCTAGTCTCTCGAAACCTCTAAAGAAACTCATTGCCCGATTTATTAGTCTTTTGTCTTATAGTTGTCAGATTAGTAATCTTCTTTTCTCCAGTCCTAGTATAAAAATATGTATGATATTTCTTTTCCAGATCTACCCAATTGGCAATGGAGTTGACTGGTAGTGATGAAAACCAAGTGAAGGCTGGCCCTGATAGGGACAAGGAAAAGAAACGGACTTGATAGGCCTCCTCAACTGATGCTTCACCAAATTGTGTAAGATACCGACTGATATGCTCTATTGTGCTTGTACTGTCTTACTCAGTGAACTTAGCAAACTCTAGAAGCCTGTAATTTCTAGGAAGAGCAACCAAATCATACCATTATGGATATGAGCATTTGTACAAAAAGGCCAGCCCTTTTGGTTTTAGACCGAATTGATTCTTCATCGTCTTAGTCACCTTTAGCAACAACTCGTCAGCATGCAAATTTGGATTTCTCTGCACCTACTGACCCACCTGTGGATTGAAATCTTGTGTGCCTTGATACCCTAGATTCAGAATTATGTAAAGAGTGTTATAATCTATGCCATAATGATACTCTTATGGGATCTCTATCTGCTAGGTCCTTTACTGGTTTGCTACTTGAAGTCTCTGATTGTAGACATGAGGATCTATATCTCTATGGATCCTTTGAACTGATGGTGCTATTTTTTGAGCTGATGATGGTATGTGGCCCAATGTGCCAAAATTAATCATCTGGTTCTAACCTTGCCCCACCGGCTATTGCACATGCTGTATTGATGGTCTAGGATTATACTACGTCTGATTCGTAGTAGTACCTTGAGCTTGTTCAGATGAACCATGAACTACCTGGACATCATCATTACCAGCTGGTGCTACTTCTTGATGGCTGGTACTGATTTGATTAGTCTCTTGGGTCGACAGATGTAGAATGTTGTAATAAGCCGGATCAACTTGACCAACTGGAAACCCATGAACCGCCCCTTTCATGGCATTGTGGAATGTGTCCAAGAAAGCTTTATTATAGCTTGATATGGCATCATGAACAGATTTGTTTACAATTTCCATAAAGAAATGCTTGTCTTCAACTTCAATTATATCTGTCTGCCCGTGTAATAGAACTCTTGATAGTAGATATTTCTGAACAATTATGTTGTCACATAGGATAACAAACACTTATTCTGAAATTCTTCTATAGCTTTGTCGATGACATCTTTATCTCCATCAGATAGATCTTCATAATATACCATAAGGATGTCGTTGTTGTTGTGAACCGCTATGACGATTGTGGGGTCCCACCGAGCATGCCAAGAACGTGTGTCGGCATGAAATTTCATCCTGTGCTGAGGGCACATGAGCAAGCCAGAAGGGTCCACTCGATGAAGCTGGAGATCTGTCTAGCTTCAGTGCAGGGATGGTCGATCCTGTTCACTCCTCCTAAGACGTGCCAGTCAATTTGACTCTGCAATTGACAAAAAAAGAAAGTTAATCAGTAATTTAAGGCAGAACATGCCGGTGTTGCCAGACAGTCTTGAATGTGTGGCTTTGAGAGCCAACATGGAAGGAAATCGACTAAATAGTCGATTCCAGCATACTCATAAGAATAAATCAATTAAAAGCTCATGGGATTATGGAAGGTAAATCAGTTGTCGCTCAGGATAGATCTTATTATTTAGACAAACATTAGTCAATGGCAAAAGGATGTCAGCAATGATTAATTTATGCTAAGCCAATGAATATAAATAACCAAATCCCTTTTTATATAAAAGAAATAGCTCATCATCATTTAACCATTTACTAAAGATAAATCTAATGAACATATTAGATCTCATCTATCGCTATGACCAGTGGGGCATGAGACAGAATCATGCAGGCCATAGAAACAACAATAGATTCGATGACCCTAACTTATTACTAATATCAGTGGGGCATGAGGCAAAATCATGCAGGCCATAATACAATAATAAGATCATGGGGCTAACACATCTTTCAACCTATCTTTACATCAACGATTTCGTGACATGAACTGTTCATGAAAGCACTCGATATCGGCTAGAACAGCTGATTCAGGCATAGCGCACAGTTAAGGTCATGCTCTATCAGGAACAAATCTACTGAGTAACATTCCCCACTCCACGGTGCTAACAGTGGAGTGTGAGGTAGAATCACATAGGCCATGATAACAGGCTATGAAACAGGTTTCATTAGCCAACAGATCTACTCAAGACAAAATACGCCTTAACCGCACACTATGCGTGATCAAGATTGATATAAAACGGTCGATAAAACATAACTCATCATTTAAAGTGCGGATTAGATTAAATTTGGATTAACAAACGATGAGTTAAAAAGGATATAAGGCCGATCTAGATCAATTCCAATCGGATGAAGTGATATTGCTGTAATTAAATAAATAATGGAAGTAATAAGCAATATTAATAACTTAATAAATCTATCCGAAGGAATGCCACCCTTAGATAGAGCTGATAACTTGACCTTAATCTAGTTCGAGCAGTGGAGGTTGACCAGATCGATGCAGCCTTACTTGAACTAGACAAGAGTCGATAACTAACTTATATCAGAGTCGCAGTAGAGATAGACCGGATTGATACAGCCATACGAATAGAAGTATAAGTCATGGCGGTACTTATAGACAAGCAGTGGAGGTCGATTAGATTGATGCAGTCGTACTTGCTAAAGAACTCACTGAGATTTACTCTACTCCTACTCATAAGGGGTGGCCAGAGCTGAAAAAGTAAGTAACTTATATTTGATTGATTGTGTGTCCTTTACAATAGTCGGGGTTTGATATTTATACCCGGAGCCTAAACATGAATCCTACTCAAGCACGACTCATTATAATCTTCGGCATAGAAGAAAATATTCCTAATTTAAGATAACTTGGACCCTAATTTTTCCCTTTTTGTAGAGTCTGATATGTAGTTTATTGGCGCCAACCGTAGTTTATCATCGTTATCTGCTGACATCATCCAATGAGATCCGATCCTAGAGTCGTATCTGAATCAGCTGATATTGATCCTTATGCAATCGATTCCTTGATGGGCATGATTTTTGAAGCCTTCGAATTCCCGCGTTCTTCTCTCTAAATTTTGGTGTAAACAGGTTGCAACGACATCGATCCGATCGGTGGCACCCACAACTGGAGTGAACAGCAATGTCGAGGTCCAGCCTATGATGGCTATTGCGGCACATCCCGTCAAGGAAGCTACGGTCTTCCTCGGCCTACGACATATGCCGGTGATGCTTCAGATCCCTAGGCTCCAATGGTGTTTTCCTTCCCTAACGACACCTCTGAGGCCTTAGAAGATGTGGATGATGTTGACTTGTTTTGCAGTGGTAAGAATCTAATCCATTCTAATTGAAATAACGGATGTCACCAGATGCTTGTTCAACTACATGCATTTTCGATGTGGTTTCTGAAAATATCTCAAATGTGGTTTACTTGATGCTAACATAATTTGCACACATGGCTTTAGAAAGATCTTCTAATTGCTCCAAGTGTTACTGAAGATCATGCCTTGTTATATGTACAACATGTGTTTTAGGAATTTTATCTTTGCAATGGGTGATATTCTGATAAGTCTAATATGTCTTCTGCAAGTGTTTCTATAGAAAACCCTGAACTTTTTAGTAACTAAATGTGTGTTTGGGTATCAACATATCAGTGGCACTATAGTTTACATAGTATCTAATAGTACAATTCAGTTACCTGTGATCATGATTTAACTTATTTTCTTGCAAGTTGCCTCTTCTGTTGTGATAATGTTTGGGTTTCTGTTATTTTTGAAGCTGGCTTGTCAATTGTTGTCTATCATATACCTAATATAAGTCCATCATTATTTGCTTTGTCCATCCGGGCTAAGAGGGCAATGGCAAGTGTCCCTATAGTGCAATTGCATTTTGTGCTAAAGGAAGATTATTTATGAAAGCATGAGTGCACTCCACTTGAAGAAATGCCAACGCTTAGTACCTTTAAAAAATTCTGAGTTTCTATTCATTTTGGAGGGAAGTAGTTCAATGTTTTGGTTTCATTATGGGGTAGGCATTTTGATATACTAGCTTGATGATTATGTTGTTTGCATTAAGAATGGAGATCTAAATGCAGTTACTCTGGTGTTGCTGCTCGTACTACTACTGCTTTCTCTGGTGCTGCTGATGGTCCTACTACTGCCTTCTCAGCCACCGTCATCGTTGTCTGTCCCTATCCATGTTTGTCTCCCTCTCTAGCTGCTTGCTTGATGTTGAAAGGACCTAATATGGCTAGAGGGGGGGTGAATAGCCTATTTAAAAATCTATAAACTAACTAGAGCAATTTGATTAATATGACAAATAGCGAAATGCAAACTTGCTCTAGCTCTATAGGGGTTACAAGCCACCTATCCAACAATTCTAGTTACTATGATCACTAGACACACAATTTGCTAAGTCACTACTCACTAAGAGCTCTCACACTTGCTACACTAAAGAGCTCCACTAGATGAACTTAAGCTATAAAGCAAGCTCTCAATTTTAGCTACACTAAAGAGCTTGCTAGAACTAGTTTGCGGGAATATAAATGAGTAAGTAAGGTGATTATACCACCACATAGAGGAGTGAACCAATCATAAGATGAATACTAATTCAATCACCGGAAGAATACCAAAGGGTAAGAGATAACCAATATTTTATTCCCGAGGTTCACGTGCTTGCTAGCACGCTAGTCCCCGTTGTGTCGACCAACACTTGGTGGTTCGACGGCTAAGAGGTGTTGCATGAACCTCGGCCACATAATTGGACACTGCAAGAACCTGCCCACAAGTGAGGCAACTCAATGACATGAGTAATCCACTAGAGTTACCTTTCAGTGCTTCACCAGGGAAGGCACAAGACCTCTCATAATCACCACGATCAGAGCCAGAGATAATCACCAACCTTCGCTTGATGATCCTCGTTGCTTCAAGCCGTCTAGATGGCAGCGACCACCAATAGTAACAAGCGAATCCCATAGCAAAACATGAACACCAAGTGCCTCTAGATGCAATCACTCAAACAATGCACTTGGATTCTCTCCCAATCTCACAAAGAAGTTGAATCTATGATGGAGATGAGTGCTGGATCCTGTTGGGATTGAAATGCTATAGCTCAATCTTGTAGTAGTGCAGCAGCCCCCAAAGAAATATGTGGGCAGGGGTCACGAACCCATGCTCGTGGAAGTGGGCAAACGAAACCACATAGCCATCAGGCGGTGATGACAAGTCCTCCTTACTAGGCAACAGCCACTCCTCGATTGAGGTCCACATGCGGAAAAGACCATGATGGACAAGGCCCTCGATGTGCTGGCAGGTGATGTTGGAATGGCACCACGGATCCATTGGAGGTGGGGGCAGATGGATGCGGGCTCGACAGCGGCAAGGATGTAGAGGCAGGAAACCTAAGCGATTGGTGGTGTTGATCGTGGCGGTAGAGGCAATGATGCAAGGTATGGAACCCGGGGGGCTAACCCATTGGTTTTATAGGGGCGATGGGTGCGAGGAAACCAACCACCCGCCTAGATCTCCATGCCTACCATGATCTACCATCGCGTCTCACCATGGGGAGTGCGCACGCAACTTGTGTCCTTTACCTCAGAAAACTCACTAGACATTTTGCCTTCTAGAATGGACCATGACTCGTCATAGGTAAAAGAGATATAGAGCTAAAATGCTCCTACGGCCAGTCTAGGCCCAAGAGTTCAAAGGTTGGCCCATCAATGGGTTTGACAACCGCTCTAGGCAACCTAAGAGTGAGGGGTGGAATAGGATGGGCCCGCTAGCGGCTAGCGCCCAGGCGCACGAGTGCCGTGGGCATCTCGGCCCATGTTTGAGTCTTGGCCGAATACGATCCATGGTTTTTCCTTGAAGAAAGACAGATAGCCCTTAGGACCAGTCTAATAAACCCAAGAACTATATGGATTGACCGCTAAGAATCTAGAGTCGGTCACCAGTTGACCCAAGCCAGATCACCACGAACGGGATGCCGGGGCACCACTTGAACTAAACCCATTAACAGCTCACCAAGCACCATGGCTCGTCCATAGAGGAAAATCATAGCATGGCTCAACCCCTCTAGTTGTGGAAATCGCAGACGGGGTAACAATCCCAAAGATGAGTCGACCCTCAATCGAACCCCCGCTACACGCGGGGGCTCGAGAAAAGTTGGACTCACACGAAGACCAAATGCCTGGTCATAGAACAATAGACCCTCATAGGGGTCAAAATCAGGAAAGAACTTTTCCAACCCACCAAATCTCATGGCTATACCCCTGAGGGGTCCGATCTCAACAAAAGGGAATCATCATCCCCCGATCATGCTATGGGCGACAAAAGAAGGCCAAGGCCCTCAGAGTCCTCCCATTTGGAAAAGCCTCCAAAGAAGTATTCTACTCCTTCATAGGCTTGGGGGCTACTGTTGGGGTCTAATACTAAGGTACCCAAAGAGGATGAGCTAATGACCATCAGCATTGATTCATCCGAGTAGTCAAGAGCGTGACTATAGCTCCAATCAACCCCTAGGTGTGCAAGCTTTGCCTCACCCGACCTCTGGGGGAGGGCTCTGCCTCACTCAACATTAAGGTCGCGGGCTCCGCCTTGCCCAACCCAGAGGCTGTGGGATCTTCCTTGCCCGACCTCTAGTGGCGGACTCTGCCTCACCCAACCTCTAGGGGAGGGCTCTACCTCACCTGACCCTGAGGCCACGGGCTCCGCCTCGCCCGACCCTAAGGTCGTGGGCTCTACCTCGCACGACACTGAGGCCACGGGCTCTGCCTCACCCAACACCGAGGCCACGAGCTCCGCCTCGCTTGACCTCTGGAGGAGGGCTCCGCCTCGCCCAACCCCAAGGCCACAGGCCTCACCTCGCCTGACCTCTAGGGGAGGTCTCCACCTTGCCCGACCCCAAGGCCGCGGACTCCGTCTTGCCTGACGGAGACCCATGCCGTCGCCAACCACTCTAGGTCCAAGTGTATGGGCCTAGGTCAAAGCTCTAACACCAGGGAAGAGACCAGCATGCCCCGATATAACCCATGGCCATAGGGGGCCATACCTAAGGGTTCATATCAAGAACAACATCAGGCGTACTGGTGCTGTTCTGCCTAACCCCCATATGAACACTGGCATGCGTGTCAGCTCACCACAACGTCCGTTGCGATGGAATGGAACGCCATGACCGATAGACGACGCCTACGCGTGGCGCCAATGGTGGACGGGGCTGCAAAGTGGAGCTATCCCTGTTGACATCTACAGGGTGTATGGGACCTACATGAAGGATAAGAAGGACCCAACAGTCCTGAAGGCCGTCCTCTCCCTCTCATTTCTTCTCTTTTCCTCCACTGTAACCCATGCTTTTCCTTAGTGTATAAAAGGGAAAGCATAGTGTCCCATGCAGGGGGACAAAAATCAGATCGATCCAGGCCAAACCCGATCGAACCATCATGAACCCATCGAACCTCGAACTGATCAGAACACAACACAAGTACACGGTCGAGCAGCAATTGAGCTCTCAGCACCCGTCCATTCTTTCCACCAGAGACTTGGGACATGTCCCTCTCTCACCTATTTGCAACCCCTACTATAAACTTTTAGTGCTATTAACATGAGCAACAACAACGAACTAGACGTAGGGACATTCTGTCCGAACTAGTATAAACCTCGTGTCCTCTTAGCACACCATCCGAGCCAGAGGCGCAATACTAGAAATTTACTCATTGGTGGTAACTCGAAACACCGATAGTGGTATTCTATGAACCAAGTTGGCTTAAGTTGGCTTAAGTGTAGATGTAAAACTAATATCTCTAATTCTCTATATAAGGTTGGTGTTTTTAATTTTTTTAATAGGATCTATGGCGACAAACAGTAATTAATATACTAACATGATGAGTAAAGGCACTCATCCAGTGGATTTTGAAGACTTTAGCAACCCTTGTAATGAGCAACAATCACAGGAAGTGCTAGTGACTCCATTAGCCTCCTCTACAAGACCAAATCACAAGAGATCAAAGAATTTCAGTGAGAAGGAAGATGAGATTTTTGTTTCTACGTGGCTGAATGTGAGCTTGGATCCAATCACAGGAGCAAATCAAACACATAAATCGTATTGGACTAGAATTCATGATTACTTCTATGAAAACTTGCCCTTCTCCTTAGATCATACGTAAAATTCTCTTATGCACCGTTGGTCTACTATACAAGATAGTGTGAATAAGTTTATAGGATGTCTCTCTAGGATTGCGGGTAGACGACAAAGTGGTGCTACAATGCATGATATGGTTCTAACCAGCTATGTATAAGCATATGTTTATTCTCTCTGACGCATAAATTACAATTTAATGACTTTCTGATACTAGGTGTTGCGTGTGTGTAGATTGAGGACGCAAAGGCTATGTACAAGTCTAAAGACGGGCAAAAGAGATCATTTCAGTTTATGGATTGCTGGAAACAATTGAGAGGACAAGCAAAATGGATGGCTAAACTAGACGAACTGGCTGGGAAGTCATCTAATAAGAAGCAAAAGAAAACCTCCAATTTGAGTCTAGCTACACCTTCGCTCACCACTGCAGATGGACATGAAGTTGCTGCTCTAGAGGAGAATACATTGTCGAGACCAATGGGCCACAAGAAGGCCAAAGCAGCACTACATCTAGGTGGCAAAAAAGGTTGTACAGAAGCTTTAGAGAATTTATGGGCGAAGAAGAAAGAATTTGATAGTGACAAGGAGTGAAAGAAAAATGAAAGGTTCAAACAAGCTTTTGCGCTTGAACAAGAGCGGGTTGCGAATGAGAAATTAAATCTTGAGTTGAGGAAGAAAGAGTTAGAATTGAGGGCGCAGAAGGTAGAGTTGAAGAACAAGAAGGACGAAGAGAGGATTATGACAATGGACCTTAGTGCCATGCCTTATGATCAGCAACAGTAGTACATGTCCTACCAGTCTAAGATCATGAGCCGACACCGCAGTAGTTAAAGATTTTAATTTTAGTTCCTTTTCATGTTTGAATCAAACCTTGCATTGTACAACATACATATATAAGTGTCAGAACTATGTGCTTTCTATCAGCATACATGTGTAAGTGTCAGTACTATGTGATTTCTATCAGCATACATGTGTAAGTGTCAGTATTATGTGCTTTCTATCAGCATATATGTGTAAGTTCAGAACTATGTGCACAAAAATATATGATCCAAATATGATTTAGGCTTCTGTGAATCTTAAATATTCCTAATAATATATATAAAGCAAATATGACAACAATAGATGAAGAAAAATATGATAAAGCGTAATTACAAAAATTATGTCCACAATAATTTTGTAATTAAAATTATTCTACATAACAGTAAACTAAAACCATATATAAAAAATAATTATATTTGTTTATATAGGTACGGATGATTTTGCCAAAGGTGCTCAACTAGATAATCTTTAAGCTGTGTATGAATTTGTTGATCCTTAATATTCTTGTAGTTCTGAATAAACTCCTCAAGTTTAGGTGTAGAGTCATGAGAAATTTTCACATTTTCTCCCACCGCATCATAATTGAAATCATCTTTTTCATCTCGCTCATCCTCAATTATCATGTTGTGCATAATAACATAAGCCCTCATGATTAGTCTAAGTGTATCATCATCCAAAAACTAGCTAGCCCTCGAACGATAGCAAAACAAGCTTGTAGAACTCCAAAGGCTCGTTCAACATCCTTCCTACAAGATTCCTAAGCTAGGGCAAAATATTTCTTCTTATTACCTTGTGGCTCAGGTATGGTCTTTACGAATGTGGCCCATGCAAGATAATAACACATTGTATAATCATGACCATTAATGGTATAGTTGACCTCTAGAGCTTGACCTTCATCTAGCCTTGCAAATAGAGTTTGACCGTTGCAAAACGTTGATGTCATTGTGTGAACCTGGCATCCCAAAGAAAACATGCTAAATCCATAGATCTTTGTACATACCTCGCCATTCATAAGGATGGTTTTTTTCACCTCTAATGCATACAATCTATGGACCCAAGCATACCAGTAAAACCTCTTCGTTCTCTAATTGCAAGTAATCTAGCGGTATCATCTTCATTAGGCGATCTTAAGTACTCGTCTCCAAAAACTTCAACAACAACGGCGACAAACCTCCTGAGACTTTCAATTGTCATACTCTCACCAATACGGACATAATCATCTATAGCATCAGCTGCTACTCCATAAACTAACATCCGAAATGCTACTGTAATCTTCTACAAGCTAGATAGACCAAGTATATCGGCAGCATTCCTTTTTTGCACAAAATATTCATCATGTTGTTCTACAGCTTGCAGTATACGCAGAAACAACGTACGATCCATTCGAAACCTGCACTATAAAATAATTAGACACACATATATAAGCATCTTTTCTACAAAATGTGCTCATGGCATACCTTCGTCTGAAATAATTTGGCACGTATGTTGGATCATTGGCAAAATAATCCTAGTATAGCCTCTGATGTCCTGCCTGTCCATCGCGCTGAAGCACTTGATGCCCATGAATAGAACCGTAATGTTTTGGTTCTTCATCAGACTCATCCTCGTCAATTACCACATGTACCACATCAAAAAATAAATCATCATCATCATCTAACACCTGGTTTATGAGAAAGCTATGTTGATCCATGGTAGATCTTTTTTCTTATCTCAAACTAGAATTAGACAATATTACGGAAGATCTTTGTGGTGTCGTAACAAGTCAACAAGAGGAGGAGCCCTAGTAGAGAACAGGCAAGGACACAGGCAATGGCAATGAGCACAACCTGATGGCAGCGCTAGCATATCTAGAGACCAGCCTACCCTTGTACGTGTATTGCAAGGTTGGAGACCTGGAGTCACCATACCAGGAAGGATGAGCGGACAGAAAAGGTCAGACTTTAGGAGCTACGGATGAAGGAACAGCTGGCCGACGGAACAAGTCAAGCACGGAAAAGTCAGAATCCAACTAATTATGTTTCTTGCCCCGTCCTCATCCAACTAATTGAGGATGTGGCAAGTTCAAAATATTTTTAGGTGCAAAATATTAGGAAGCTGTTGTGGAGAAAACTAGTTTTTGTAAAACAATTATTTAAGAGAACCTCCGATACAGAGTTTTAGGAGCTATATTTTTTGAAACTCTTAGAGTTGCTCTTAATTCTAATCTCTACTCCTAAAAAGAGTAAACTGGACCCGTTCACCCCATCCGTGGTGAAGCCCGACTCCCCACCTACCCGATCCCACGCCCACTCCCCCAACTCCCCAAGCGCCCATACTGCTCCCACGGTCCCACCACTACCTGCTCTCCCCCGTCGGTCGTCGCCCTTGCCCCGCGCCTCTTGCCTAGAGTTATTAGGACCGGACAAGACCGGCGGTCGGACCGCTAAAAGATCGAACCAGAGCCTAAACCGGTCCTGGTTCAGTTAAAAGACCGTCTGTGCAATCGAACCGCTATAAACCGGTTGAACCGGTGGGTTTTTCATCGAACCGGTGAACCGGGCGGTTCCATTTGAACCGGTGAGTTTTTGATATTTTTTCAAAGTTGCCCCTCAGTGTACTCAGGACGACCTTACCTACATAGGGGCATTATTGGAAATTGGTCAAAATGGGTCTTTAGAATTGTTTTGCCGGCTGAATCGCTGAAGCGAAGGGAAAATTTTCCCTTTTCGCGCGAGTGGCGCGGGACGGCGACACGGCGAGCAGCGGCGGTTGTGCTCCTGCGGGCGACGCACGTAGGCGGCTACGTTGGGCGGCGGCGCACGCTTGAGGCTCCGGTCAGTGGCACACGCAGGCGGCTGTCACGCCCGACGGGCAACGGGGCAGCTGGGCCTCTGAGGCAGCGGCGGCCGGTAGGGGCAAGCAACGGGCGGCTGCGGCCTGCGGGGCGGCGATGTAGCTGCTTCTACGCACTTCAACCAGGGCTGGCTGGGCGCCTGCTTCTCTGCTCCAAGCTTCTCGACGCCTGCTTCTCTGCTCAGCATCTGCCTGCTTCTCTGCATCAAGTCCAGGCTCCAAAGTCTAGCGACCAGATCCCGACCGGCGACAGCTGCTGCTGTGCTTCATCTTTAAGCTCCATCCATGCATCCACGGCTCCACGACATGGCTAATGGTGAGCTTGTGTTCTATGCATATTATGTCTTTTTCCGCACTGCTAAGTTACTGACAAATGGAGTGCTTTCTAGTTAAAACTATATTAGGCATATGCGGATCTGACGAACTGAGTGCTAGAAAAATAATTGAACCATAATTATTAATTATTAATTATATATACCGGTTCAATTTGTCTGGTTTAAAACAATTAAACCGGTGGTTCAACTGGTCCTATACGGTTGGACCAGTGAACCGAGGGCCCGCCGGTTCCATGTCCGGTCCGGTCTAAATAACTTTGCTCTTGCCCCTCGCTGCCGCCGGCTCCACCTCGCGCCCCTCCTTCCCCGCCTCCGCCCGCCGCCGCTGCCCTGGCCCGCGCGCCCTCGGCCGGTCCCCACCGGCTGCGCCCGGCCGAGCCGCCACCGCCCATGCCTGCGCCTGGCGGCCGATTGGGCTGCTCGCGCGCGGTAGGGGCCAGTGCTGGTGGCGCGCGCGAAGCAGGCTCGAGCGGGAGCGCGCGCGGAGCAGGGCCTGCGAGCGGCACCCACGGAGCTTGTTCGCGGGGCCGCGCAGGAACGGGCCCGATCAGGCACGCGAGGCCGCGCCGGAGCAGTCGCACGGTGCCGTGTCGGCAGGCGCTTCGAGCCACGAGGGGACAGCTCCATGGACCTGAGCTGCTGCCGGTTCTCCGAGCTTGGTGGAGGGGCTCTGCAAGGAGGCGACGACGACTCGGAGGAGGCAACAAGGCGCCAGGCTTCTTCTGCTCCTCCGCAGGCCGCAACACCTCCTGCGCAGACGCAGCCGCGGGCCTCGGGTCCGCCGTCGTCGTCCAGCCATGACCCGGTGATCCTGCAGTTCGGCAAGGCCATGAGGCCTGCGCTCATCCCGCTGCAGATGAAGGTGGTCGACCTGGCCGATTGATGCTTAATAATGCATTGATTTAGTACCGTGCAGCCTGAGTGCTTGTCTGGAGTATTACTGCCACTTTTTCCATCCTTGATGACAGGGAGAATGCTGGACAAAAGCAATGGTGACATAGCTGCCGACGGGTACAAGTACAAGGTGAAAAAATTTAGCTGAGGGCAATTTTTCTGCTGGTATCGAGCTGCTTGTTTCTTACTGTGCCTGTCAACTAATAACCTTTTGTCTGATCTCTAAATATTTTTATTGAAAAACTCTGGAATCTAAATATGAAAATTGCTGTCCTTAGTCTTAACATATAA
This sequence comes from Miscanthus floridulus, assembly GCF_019320115.1. Lineage (NCBI taxonomy): Eukaryota > Viridiplantae > Streptophyta > Magnoliopsida > Poales > Poaceae > Miscanthus > Miscanthus floridulus. The sequence continues at coordinate 74,138 of NW_027097074.1, read as the reverse complement.
TTTGTTGTGTTGAAGTACTGTTACTACTGAGATCAGCATGCTGAATGTTTCAGCATACGGAGAGGAGTATTCTTGATTTGTTTCTTGCTTTGACCTAAACCATATGTTTCAGGATGATGCTAAGCTCATAACTGACAATAACCTGGAGGCGTATAGATTCTCTGTCTCCTGATCCAGGCTTATACCAAGTATAACCATTCTTTGTGCAGAAACTTTATCATGTATGAAGCAACAAATTTCAAGGATCTTCGATTAAACTTTCGTAAGTTAAATACACAGATGGCTAGACACGGTATGCCTATTGCAAATAAATTTTGAATGGTATTTATATCTGGTAATTGTTTGAACATAAGCAATATCAATAACTATTGGGTTCTTCAGGTGTCCAAGTCCCTCTGTTTGTAATTATATGACATTCAGGACAAGGTAATGTATGTCACCTATGTGCCCACGTCTCCTAAAGTTGCAGGTGCCTGCCTGTGAGGCACCAGAATGAGTGAGCTCTTACTTCCTTTCCTACCAGCCATCCCTTTACTACCACCAAGTATTAGTTTGCATCTGAAAGAACCCAACCCCTCCCTCACCCACTCATGTTGGTATTGCATTAGTACTAAAAAAGGTAAAAATGCGTTGATCATTGATTTAATCATGGCTACAACTGATATAGGTGATATGTCTTCGTCCAATTACATTGATTCAATCTCCTTTTTTTTCAACAGGAATTCTTGTGCCACTTTAAAGCCTGGACTCGGCAGCCACAAACATGAGTGATAACCTGAACTTCGAGCAGATGAAGGGTGTTGTACTTGAGTATTTTCCTGTAACTTATTTGTGTAGTATTTTAACCTTTGGTGTGAAACAATGGTATTCTAGCATATAATTAATTCTTTTGATTTGTTGGAGGTTCTATATTTAAGTAGTCTTTCAAATTTGCTTCATGCTCAGTTTAACATTTTCTGTTTGTTCTATGAATGATCACTGAGATGTATGGGTGAATTTGAGCATTGATGATATAATGGCAACTTAGAATTTTGAAACTCCCGTAGCAATGTACGGGCAAATGCTAGTCAAATAGAATTTGAGTCACGATCGAGGGGAACACGTCGTATGGTTTTGCAGCAACAACGCCGTTGTTTAAAGAAGCGGGTTCGCGCGACGCGGATCGGGGTTTGGGCCTTTTCGTGAAAAAAAAGTCACACAGACCCATAACTAAGTATTAGGCCGGATTAGGCCCAGTCCATTTTGCCCACGACAGGTACGAGCTCGATTTCCGCAGTTCCGCTGAGTTAGCCCAAACGTTCGATTTGTACTTATATAGGGCCCAAATACGGTGACCTTTGTTTTCTGGAGCTAAGCAGCAGAAATTGGTCAGTCACAGACTCACAGTTGAATCGAGATGCAGCAAATGGTTCCCACAAAGTCACAGCTAGAAAATCCCGTTTTTTTCTCAGGAGAAAAAAGTTATCCAAGTCCATGTATTATGGAGTATATATACTACAAACACATCGTTACGGGAAGATCGTCTACAAAACAAAACATCCAGTGTCGGTCACCGGCGCCCATGAAGCATGAACGAACTGCAGCAGCAAAGGCTCGCATTAACTCAGCTGTAGCGCAGCGCGCACAGGCAGGCAGAAGCACCGGATCATGCTATTGCATTGCTAGCTCCAGCACAGGCCTCGCGAAGCGCGCCGGGTCCTCTGAGACCGCTGCCCTGACCCCGCTCCGCTCGGGTCGGCCGCCCCCACTCGCCGGGGCAAGGAGCGCCTGCGCGCGCGGCATGCGTCGACCACGCGCTGCCGCGCGCACCCGCGCCCGCCAATGGCAGCGCGGCCACTCGTCGCGCCCCCTTCCTGTCCGCTCGCCACGGCGCGCAGCACATGCCGCGCATGCAGCAGAAAACGATTAAAGAGATCGCGCCAGTAGCATCCAAAAGGCAGGCTAGCTAGACGTTAGAGGCTTAGAGCTACGGCATGTTCGGTTGGCTGGTTCGTATAGTTGCTGGTTCGTGACGAAGTATGGTTGGCTAGTTTATGTGAGAGAAAAATATTATTCCGACTAAAAATTTACGATCGTTTACGACAAACCACAGCCAAACGAACAGACCGCTAGCTCTCTCGGTTCTCCTCGGGCGGGGAGACGGAGAGACGACTGCCCTGTTCGCTCGTGGCTTACCGTTGGTTGATTTGTTCTGTGAGGAAAATGCTGTGTGCGTTGGCTTAAAAAATACGCAGGCCGGACGAGGCGACGCGCCCCGGCCCGGTTGGTCTCGTGCGGCTGGCTACCAAAAGCTAGCTAGCTAGGCCCGTGGTTGGGTTTCCAGTAGGACATGGGGGCTTGCCGCTTGCGTTGCATGCATGCATGGTCCACGTGTGTTGCTCGTGTACGAGTAGTGTGTACGTATCGGCCTTACGTGTCCGTCAATGTGATACCATACCAGCAGCAGCAGCGTGCACTACATCATCCATCCATTAGTGCAAGCCATCTAGAAAGGGTGACTAGCTAACAGTGACCGGTTTTCTACGCCAATAGTAATATATTACATATCATGCATGGTACAGTACTGGCTTATTTATATCTGTAGATTTCAACTGAAAAGCTAGGATAGGTAGTACACCCGATTCCTGAGAAATTAAACACAGTAAATTTGAGCTTGACTAGAGGACGGAACGGAAGACGCATGCATTGCACGACGTACGCAAGCGTCCCGTCCCATCCAAGTCTGCCTTATTATCTTTAGCCCTGTTGCACGCCACGTGCTCAACAGCTCAAAGACTGTTCGTCACCAACGTTTTCATCGATGGGATGACGCATTTGTCACATTATTGCACCTAGATGGCTAGATCTAACAGATCTCTCTCAACTTTTTGTGTGCGTGTATGTAAAGTCTAGCTTATACGAGCGGTGACCAACAGCACGTGCAGAAACATTAACGTATTAGGCGGCCGATACCCGATGATGTTGGTTTCATGGTTCTGTACTTTGGTTGAGGGGCAAGATTACTGCGCTGCTGACGCATAGTGCAAGCATGTTCATGTTTGTGGTTTAAGATCAGGTGGAAGTTCTCAAAAACAAAAAAGAGAGAGTAAAGTGCTTAAACTTGCACTTGCTTGTGTAGGAGTATATACGCCGCTGGTTGGTGGGCAATGCCGCAATACTGACCAATGAAACCTAGCAACGCCCACTCGCCACGCCCCATGAATGGCCCCCGCACGGCAGCGAGCCAGCCAGTGCCCGCGCGCGGCCCAGCCAGCGGAACGCGCCACGGGGGACGGGGACGAGGACGAGGCGCCCGACGCAGCGCGGCATGGCGAAGGCGAGGCGCAACGCAAGCCGAAGCGGCCAAGCGACCAGCGTGCAGCCCCCTCGCCCTCGTCCCAGGCTCTCTCCCACTGGAATCCACCCAACCCGCCCTTCGTCTCCAAAGCACGCGCCCCGCGACTCGGCTCCGCCTACGTGTCAGCAGCGTCCCCGCCGGGCGCCCGCCGGGCGCCCACGTACCCCGCCGCGCTCTCCCACGTGCCCCTCCCTCTGCGCGCGTCCGATTGGCCGAGCCGCCCTTCTTAAACCGCGCCTGCCCCCCGGGCCCCCAACGCCGTGCTCCGTCGTCGTCTCCGCCCCAGAGTGATCGAGCCCACTGACCTGGCCCCCGAGCCTCAGCTCGTAAGTCCGCCGGCACCGGCAGCGCGCCTCGTCATGGCCATGGTGCAGCCGGCTGACACGGCCGTCAAGGCCAACGAGATCCTGGCGCGGTTCCGGCCCATCGCGCCCAAGCCCACACTGGCGGCCGCGGCCGCGGCGGCGTCGCCCGTGGCGCAGGCCGCGACCGAGGGCGTCGTGGCCGCCAACCGCGTGCTGTGCCATCTGCAGAGCAGGCCGTGCCGCGCGCGGAAACGCGGCCGCCCCACCGTCGTGCCGGTGTCGCCGCCCAAGTCGGGCTCTGGCGCGCAGTCGCCCGCCAAGCGGAAGAGAGCGGCGACGCCGTACCCGCCTCTCCGGTGCGCGGCGGCCACGGGAGCGCATGCGTCCGCGGTCGTCCCGGTCAGTGCGCGCCTCCCTCTGCCGTCGCTCCCGCCGGCGAGTGCGGGTGCCGAGGACCTCGCGAAGGTGGCGGCGGAGGGGAGGGACGTCCCCGTGGAGCGCGACCTGCTGCGGAAGCTGCTTGAGCCCAAGGTCATCTCGCCGCGGGCGGTGCGCCCCGTGTGCTCTGCCATCCACGTCGGGTGCATCCACCGCACCGACGCGACCTGCACTGCCGCCGCCTCGAAGACGGCGGTTCAGGTGGAGGCGGAGCTGGAGGTCGACGCGCTCCCGGCGGTGGTCTCCGACTCCAGCAACCGCGTCCGGCTCGTGAACGACGCGTACAAGGAGATGGTGGGGCAGCCCGAGTGCCCGTGGCTCGACGCCGTGGCTGCGACGTCGAGGAGGATCAGCGGGGAGGTGGCGCTGGTGGCAGCCGACCAGTCCTCCCTGCCGGAGACGTACGGGGCGTTCACATGCACGGCAAAGATCGAGTGGGAGGACGACGGGAAGGTCACCTCCATCGCTGTACTCTGCGACGTCAGCCGGCTGCACTGCGAGTCCAGAGACTACCTCTTCACCTGGAGGTTCCGTACCGCCGACGCCGACGCATCCGTTGGCCACAGCTCCGAGGAGATTAGTGAGAGTTAGGGAAGCTTGCTTGAGCTGCATTCTGTGTACACTGCAATGAAACCAAGTGCATAGGCTAAGCTGCTGGCTGCATGTTTAGAACTAATCAGTTTCCTCTTTCGCGAAGTCCATAGGATGTAGACCCAGTTCTGAAATCTGGAGTAAATATAAGATGTCGACTGGAGAATGCGAAGGAAATATAACCTGTACTTTCATGAAACTAATCTACTACCTGACTATTCTTATTTCATCACGTATCAGTCATGATATAGTATCTTTCTCTCACAACAAAACAGTATCAGTCAACTTATAAGCCAAAGCCACAGAAACAATTAAGCGAACAGGTGCATAACTATGGGTTGCCCATGAACACACGGACATGCAAGAGTGGTCGTGCGTTAGTAGCAGACTGGCAGCTCATGTGTGATATAGCCAAAAGCAAGTAGGCATCATCATTCAACTCAGAAATGGCATGATGTCTCTTTTTCAGATACCAGCCAAGCAAGCACACAGGATTGAAATACAACAATGCCATCCACGAACAAACGATTTGGAAGGATACTATTTTGTTTGATTGCAAGATCATGCTTATTACAAGTTTGATAGATGCATATTCTAGCTCGTACTTTCACAACGGACACGGTTGAAAGCAAAGGCGGTCCAGGAGGAAAACAACATCGTCCCAATGTCAGGCTCAGAGACTAGAGGTCTAGAGCTCAGGAGGAAAACAACATGGTCCCAGTGTCAGGCTCACAGACTAGAGGTCTTGAGCTCATGCTTGCTCCACCTTCGGGGGGCCTCTCCACTTGAAGTTCTCAGCGTAAGCCTTAGGCTGCATGGTTAAAAAACAATCCGGTTATCACAACCAAGCCAATGTATTTTCAGCAACACCGATCAGTGATCAGAACGAAAAAAATATCAATTCAAACATATAAACACAATTATTCTATTAGCACAAAACATGGCATACGTGAGCCATATCTCACATATGACAGACACCAAATGAGGCAATTGGCTAGACAGCAACGCAAGTTATCACCTTAGAATGAAGCATAGCAATAGAAAGGTAAATCATTTCTCCAGTTCATGCAATATAAATAGATACACTACTTTGAACTGTCCCAAAGCAAGCTTATTCCAGCTATTGCTTTAAACTAGCATTTGCTTCTATAGTATTAAGGTAAAGTACAGCTCGGTCCTGGCAGCCGTACCAAAAGCAAAAGTCCAGTCAAGCAAAGACTACTGGTAATGAGCCAGTTCCATCGCCTGATTGGACCTGTGCCCGGACGGTCACTACAAACCAATAGCATGCACGTTGCATCAAAATAATTTGATCAGACTAGTATAGTGCCAGGCAAGTACAGAAATAGCTGAGGAGGATTATTGGCCTTACTGTTTAGCTTTCAGGACATTCCACAAGCACGCAAATATTTAACTTCGATACTATATCACCTGTGTGCCCGTATCTGTTCCTTACTGTTTATCAAATAATTGTGTTTTGATGTAGTAACGCACTTGCTGCTTGTAATTCTAATTCTGGCATAACAAGTGAACTGACACATACCTCAAATGCTAAAGCAAAATCGCTGGTCTCAGGGATAAAAAGACTAATTCTTAGCAGGTATATGTCTTACATGTAAGAATGCATGTACCGTGAGAAAACTGCCAAAACAGCAGTCACATTGCATCAACAGAAACATCGATTCAACCTACGGAGTATATGGCAGCTAGCACGTAGCAGCGTGTCCTTATCCACATCCTACTAACGAAAGATAGGGTTCAAGAGTCAACCAGGATGGTAAAACTCCGCCAACTGTTCCATAGTTCACACATTCATACATCGTAGCTACAGCACTAATGCCAAATTTGGTTTTTTCTTCCCAACCTGACTTCTCAGTTATAAAAAAATGTTGAAGGACTCAAACAACTTCTTAAAAGGGGACATACAGTGGCCATGCAACATGTGAACATCAAGAAATCGTTCAAATGCTACCATCAGCAGCAGGTTACCCATCTCAAGTGCCCATTACCTCTTTCCTTTCAATGGCATATCATGTAAGACTCATATGGACAACTATACTGACCGCACGCTCAAATATTGGTGAGACTGATCGAGAAATCTCAAAACGCATCTACCGAGCACACGCACGCACACCCTACTCACGCACACGCTGAGTTCCCTCAGGGTAAAATCCCCAGTGCAACACCCGGCCGATCCCAAGACTGGGAAACCAACTTGACAGGTGGCCTCCACGACGCGAGGAGCCACCACTGCGCTGTGAGCTTCGCAATTAAACCTTTACAATTCCTTTTCCTCCCTTCTGCCCTTCTCCATGCTGGTGTTACCCATGATGGTCAATCCCTCCCTCACCCCAAGGTAAGGTAGTCCCCACCTCAACCAGAATGACCTCACGCACACACAAGTCAGACCCAAACTCCTACCTCCTCTACTATTCGAACCGTCGTCTTAATAATCCACAGCACAACTCCCTCCCTAGGTTGAACACCCCCCCCCCCCCCCCCCCCCCGACACACACACACACACTGCCTCTGCCACACATTATACAAGCATCGCGTAATCTTTATCCACACAATCAGCACTAAGGTACACTGTAGCATTTAACATGTTTATGTCAAAGATGAATACTATTGTATTTATCATGTACAAACATGCTGAGACATGCCAAGTTGCACACAGAAAAATAAGGCCATTTACTTGTGAAATGCTTTTAGATTTAGTTCAGGTAATAAGATGTGTAGTAGATAGATAGCAATAAACAAAGTTCAAAAAAGGCTTCTAAACCAAAAAGATACTACTAAGGTAGAAATCTTGTATGAAGAAAGACACTAAAACTTTGTCAATATTTTGCAGCTGAATTTTCATAATCTGACTGATTTTTCACCGTACAATCCACCCATGCAAATTAAGTATTCATCTATAGAACAGAAACTTGGATCTCAGATGTTCCAGGCTTCCAGCACTCAATGGTTCACTATCTTGCATATTACATACATACAACAGCAAGGTGGCATGTGGAAAGAGAATATATCTTGGAAACAAGATAGCATACCATTTCATTAAAGCATCATTAATATATCTGGAAAAACTTTATGGATCTTGTCCCTAACAAGTGTCTTTCACTTCACAGTTCTTGAAACTTAAATTACTTCCTATGACTTGTCATTGCACTAAAACATGCACACAACACATACACTGAGGAAATAGTATATTCTACCGCCACAATGGCATTTGTAATTTAGATAGAATATTTAGTTGTGAGGGTTTGTACTGCACTGGGAAAAAAAAACAGATGCACTGTTGACAATATACAGCTGTATAAGATAAACTTTGCAAGAAGATGACAAGACAACTTTGTAGGATCTAAATACATGGTAAAAGAAAAGCATTAACAAGTCAACAAGGATATGTAGGGAGACATACATACCTTCAGAAGAGGTGTATGGCGTTTCCGAACCTACAAAAAAAGAGGCAATGTAAGTATAGTCCTGCATTTTTAAGAAACCTTCATTTCAAAACATTGGATACTTCAACAGTAGCCCAAAAGAATATATCTAGAAAAAAATACAATGAAAATATGGCTTCAGTTTAGTTCAGAAATAAAACGAAACACTATATGCATTCAACAAGAAAGCTACAAGCGCCAGTAGAATTGGAAATGAACAGTAGGTTTTGTAGAGCGATCTATCAGTTATCAATAGCAGTATAGCACTTGTGTTGAATAATAGCCCCATAGGAGCAATACCACAATAGATAGGAGTACACGGAAAGAACTCTAGTAACATATACATAAGGGACTTTATACTTCTAACACTACCACCAGGTATAGTGCAATACTACATCAAATGAAGTTATAGTGATTTCAACTTGAAAAGATAGAACTTAAAGCAAGCAGCACAAGTACAAACTGGAAGCAAATAATTTGCATCGAAAAGCATTTCAAGATTAGCTTGAGAAAAAAAGTAGGTAGTAAGACATTTTAGACAAAGTACAGCACTACACCCTCACACCTGATATTGTCATCAACCTCATGTTTTCCATTAGTTGACAAAAATCAGTATGAAAATGCTATCGAGGGACTAGTATGTGACAGTAGACCAATAACTATTATTTGGAAATTAAAATTACTAAAAAAACTCATTATAACTGGAACAAAACTATATATAGTGCATCTTGAAGTCTATGTTCATTTCTACCTCAATAGATGAACCACAAACAGATCTAGTTTGTCTACCATCACTGCTTTGTTAGACAACTAAGCATCAATACCCTGTAATTGCTTCCTCAAAATTTAACTTTATAAAGATAAAAGGAGGAGTAAAAAGATCCCACAGCCACATGTTAAAAAGAGTGTCATTCAAGCTTGCTTCAATCTTTCCAAATAGGCCTGAAGTAGCAACCGCAAATATAACATCTAAATTTCGTGTGGTATCTACAAGGAAAAAACGAAACCCACCACATAATTCCATCCATGTTTTTCAGCAAACGCCTTTGCTGACTCTGCACTGTCGAACGTAAGTCCTGCTTCACCGACATTAGCATATGGGTCCCCAGTAGATGTCCATCCCATCAACGGGTTCTCCCACCTAGCATGGATTCAAATGACAACCAATTTGTCAGAGGATGTTGGGGAGGGGGGATTTATTTACGAGAAAACGATAAAACAAACTGCAACAGTTGTCTAATTACTTCCTTCATTTTGCAGCCAAATAATTTAATAAGCTCTGATGCAATCATGCATGCATATGGTCTACGTCCAAAAAATGAAAATAAGGAGAAATGACCACACTGGTCCAGCATCTGGTGTACTGGCCAAGGGACACGTTGCATTCACACCATTTTACAGAATTATAACCCTACAACGAGCTGCTACTCAACAGAAGAACCCATCACTACATCAGACGGATGGTAAAGTCATAATGCAGTTTCCAAGGGTGCGAAAAAAAAAAAAAAACAATACGAGTATTGGCAGATCTAAATTGTATGATGTTACTGAAGTTCCAGTAACAAATAAGAATAATAGGAGAGTTTAAGAGAAAGATAAGACTCTACATAACCATTGAGAATCGCAATGCATACTCAAGTATAGTCATTGTTAAGAACTAGCATTAATCTCTGGGTATATACTCCCATTCCATCTTGAGACCATGTAATTTTGTAGTGACATTAAGTGATTGGAGAAAGGGACTTCAGCAGTGCATCAACAATTGGAAGTTGGTAACATGTAATTGTAAGATAAATCTATTAAGGTAGCCAATCTGACAGCAACAAAGCCTTAGGGATAAGATTCAGGGAGGCAAAAAAGGCTAAAAAAGCAGAACAGGAAGCATACTTTTGGGTTGACAAAAAGTTAATTTTCCACCTCCCGACTTTGCCTGAACCTTGCTGGGATGCAGTCCTAGCTGGTGAATAAATTAAAACCTGACAATTCACAAGGATAAGCTGACCAGTTGTGAAGAAGAAACTGAAACATTCCCATTGGCAGAGATGCATAAATTACAAGAACAAAAACCAGAACATATCAGCAGTGAACATATCTGTTATAATTGACCCTCTTCATCTCAAACCATAGTTAGTGTCCTACTTATAAAACCAGACAATACTGCCAGTTCAACCAAAAAAAGAAAATGGAATCCATGCTTAGTATGGTCCAATGCGTTAAGTGTTAACTAATAATTTTCCAATTAAAACTGGGAAAATGATAATTTAGTTCCTTCTCGAGTGGGTGAGAGGTTTTAGACTGCCGACCTACTGCCTGCACTCCACGCGCCACAGGATGCAAAAGAAAAGGGACATGCATGCTTTTGTCGCTTGAGTGACTTGGCTATATGTGAAGTTGTGAACCTTTAGGCTTTAGTTATGCACAAACATTTAACCCGCAGTAAGTATAGGCATATAGCTACTTTGAACCAACAATAGGACCAATGAAATGGGAACCATAGCTTCAGTTATCTGGGTCTCAAGCTTGTGTGATGGGACAATACAACAATAAAGATTGGAAAGTATAGTATTTAAGCCAATCGAGCAAAAATGGTGGTATATATTAAAAGCTTCAAACATAACAGTGCTACTTTTCTATAAGATACAATAGACCAATGGGCAATGGCACATCACACAATAGTGTTCATGAGGTGAAGCTTCTTCCTATAAGATCCAAATCTGATTCTGATATTTTATTTCAACATTGATTTCACAAAGCTCACATATGTTGCATCTAAGTGTAACTAACCCTGCACGCATCTATCCTGCTGAAAATTAGACAACTAACATCCACCCAACATAATCTAGGCTCTGATGATGCTCAGTTTCCTGACCCAGACATGCCCATTTTCATCACAAATACTTCTAGAAGCAAGCATAAACGTGCACATTCCTCTCACAGAAGACCCTCTTGCAGAGGAATCGAACTGGGTCGCCAACTCGACATGAGGGGAAACCCACATCTTATACACATTCTTCTAGTTCACAGCTTGACCTTCAGACCAATCGATAACAAAACAGAACAACGATTTAGCATCTGTATCCCACACCATACTCCAACCACAACCGACACAACGATCCAGTCCCAGCGTCCCCGTATTGACTCCAGAACGAACATCTCTCAAGACGCCCGCATGGATCCACACCAGCTACCATTTCCCAGATAAAAACAGAACACAAGAGGGAAGGGATGCACCGCGTTACCTTGCGGCGGAGGTGCTCCGCAGGGATGCCGGAGACCATCCCGATCTCCCCGGGCTTGATCTCAACGAGGGCATCGGAGGCCTCCGCGGAGAGCATCCGCGCCGGCGCCGGTGTAAGAAGCGCGCGGCGAAGGGAGGGGAGGCTCCGCCGCAGCGGGGCAGCCATCTCGTCGGAGCCGTACACCGGAGAGGAGGCTAAGGGGGGGGGGGGGGGGGGGGGGGGGGGGCTTGTGAGCTTGTGAGCGCAGGCGACCTGCTAATCTGCTGCTGAACGACCTGGTTGGATCGAGAATATGACGGAGCGCATCCTTCTTCTTGGGCCACCAGCCCATAATTGTTGGGTACTAGGCCCGCACAGTACACTGGGTTAGGCCTTAGATACGGGCTTCTCATTCTTCTAAGTAAAAAGAGCAATGGATCTTTCGCAGGCCGGTCTTTGGCTAATTAGGCCCGGAAGTGTTTGTATGATTGTATCATGCATGACACTAAAAATGCATGGTAGTATATACTATTTTTTTTCTCGAATAAGCAGGAACTCTGCATATCATTTTAATTAAGAGAAGAGAGTTTAATTTACAAGACTTCCGGCCTTGCATGGTAGTATATACTATTATACTCCCTTCAAAATACAAATTTACTATTATCTTTTATAGATCATTTCCAAGTATCCAAACTCAGCACATAAACTGTTTAGAATACAATGTCTGAACTAGTCTATCAAGAAAACGAAAAGAAAAGAAAAAACAAAGGCAAACAGAAGGACTTTGCATGGTGGCATACTGGCATGCGTGAAGAAAGGACAGCAACCTTATCTGCATTATGCATCTGTCAACTCTTCACTCCTAATAAGTGCTGACGACGACGTCAGTCCGTCCAAAAGGTTCACGCTCTGTTCGGCTTACCCCATATTTGAAGGAACAGTGTTTTTCTCTCACGACAATTTAGCCCGACTTGTTTTTTCAGTCAGAATAGTGTTTTTCTCTCACGACAATTCAGCCAGAACAGTGTTTTTCAGCCAATTTCAGTTAAGATTCAGCAAGCCCAACGGGACTTTAGAATAATCTGCTGGCTATCAGAGTCCATTAATCAATGGATGGAAGCAGCCTCATGATAATCGAGATTCTCACAGGCACAGCCAATGTAAGCAGATGGTGACAGCCAGTGGATTTTCTTTACGTGTTGCATACTTGCACACGCTGATCCTTAGCCGCCATCATTCTTCAGTAACTGACGCTTGGCAGCGTTAGGTTTCCGACTGTTCTTCTTCAGACATCCTATATACTATACTAAAATTTCTCATCTTCATCCTATCCACTGATCAGTCAGAAAATGACAGAATTCGTTAACCTAACCACAACGGAAATCCAAACTAGCTTACTTCAGCTCACGAACTCTGGTTTACCTATTCTTCCCCTTGTTTTCATTTGACCTGACGCCGAATGTAATAATATATAGGAGCATGATACATACCGGGAGACTGCATGGAAGAGTCGCAGGCCTTTGATCCGTTCAAGCACACGCTTATTTACCTTTACGAGCCGTGATGATTAAATTACAGCATATAAAAAAGCTGGGCTCCTTCAGAGTCCACGCCTTGGCAAGCAATCAAACCTGGCTAGCTGCAGGTCAACAGCCCGATCGGGAGGGACGCACTGCAGAGAGTCAGAGACGAGGACATCAGAATCTTGCACAGAAAGTTAGGTGTGTAATCACTAATCACTGGCACGCACCGGTGGTAATCGTGAAAACGATGCTCATCTCTCGTGCCGCTCGTGAAATAAAAAACCAGCGAGCAGTGGCCGTTTCTGGATGATGGAATTAAATATGCGTGTTAGGACAGTTTGTCCTGACAAGCTATACGTATGGGTTATCCGTGCTTCATCTCGCTGATTCTTGCTGACTTAATTACTGTATGCGTGCATTAACTGAACATATAGAATAACACATTCTCACCTTAACTATGTAAGTCGGCCTGTTCGTTTCGGCCGAATTGGATTATAAGTCAGGGCTAAAAGTACTACGGACTGGTTTGGTTTGAGAGAAAAACGTTGTTCAAGCACGAGCGAATAAGCCAAAACGAACGTGCTGCTGCAGCATCCAATCGGTTGGATGAGTTGGACGGGTAACAAATACAGCAATAGGCTAGTGCACAAGAAACGTCGTACGTCAGCTGGAGCGTGGTATGCTCTTGGAAAATTCCTGCATTTGGTAATGGAAACACGGACTAATCACTGAGTCAAACGTGGCAAGCAAGACAGGGGAAATGGATTGAATAGTGCTTCGCCCCTCCACGCTTGACCAAGCGCGAGCTGCCCTGCGCGGCTGCGCCGTCCTCACTTGGCCTGGTCGTCCCACCCAGAGTCCAGAGACCGGACGAACGACTCGGCACGGATGGATGGATGGCGAGGCCAAGGCGAGACGAAAAGCCACAAGCAGCTCAGGCTTGCAGTGCTGCTCCAGCGTCCAGGCTCTATAAAAAGTCGTGGTCGTCCCCGACACGGGGGGAAGTCGCAAACGGTATGCGAGAAATGATGTTCTGTGGCACGGGCAGCTTCAAGGACGTCGACAAGGAGGAGGGCGCGGCCGGCGCCGGCGCCGGCGGTGGGAAGCCGGTCGCCAAGGCGAAGACGAAGGCGGGCGGCAAGGCGAAGCAGGGGAAGAACAACAACCCCTACGCGTCGCGGGGGCTGGACAAGTTCTCCGTCGTGCTGTCCGAGCTGGAGTCCAAGCGGGAGAAGATCCTGCGGCGCGTCGGCTCGGACGTCGACGCCGACCATCTCATGGTCCGGTTCGTGCAGTCGGAGAAAAAAGGGTGGGTGCCCATCGTCGTCAAGCTCCCGCACGAGGAGGAGCAGCAGGCTGCCGACGGCGCCAAGAAGAAGCAGAGCAAGCAGGCCAGCAAGCCGGCCTCGCAGTCGTCGACGCCGCCCACGGAGCCTTCCAGCCCCAAGGAAGACCCCGTGGCGGTGCAGGCGAAGGCAACCGTGCCGCCGGCGAAGAAGAGTAAGGCCGGCGGCGTGCGGTGGTCCTGGGCCTGGGGAAGGAAGATGATGAGGCCGTGCCATTACTGGCCGCTGGCCATGACGCTGCTGCTGCTGTGCCTCGTGGTGTTCGGGAGGGTGTTCGCCATCTGCTGCACCTCCATTTGGTGGTACCTCTTGCCCATCTTGAGCGGGGAGGAAGCCCTGAGCACGGGGAGATCACCGGCGACGAAGCCCCGCAAGGATGTGAGCTTCAAGGCCGGCGACAAACTAGCGGTGGCGCCGCCTAATTCGCATGGCAAGAGGAGCAGCAGCGCTGGCGCCGCTCATGAGATGATTTCACCGAGAAGCCATGCACATCGAAAGAAGGGGTAACTTGCAGGATGTCTTGTGCTGTAGTTTGTAAATTTTGTGTAGTTGGGTGGCCAGAAAGATCAGATTTTCGTGGTTATCTTTCCTCCCTTTGTTAGAGTTGATTTTGACAGAAAGAACAGGATCTTAGCCATAGATCTAGCGGGTACTACCTTTTCTATTCGGGGTAAAAGATCCTAGAACATGAACAATGACGAGAGAGGGGTGCGGATGTGAGACGTCACCGACCGTCGGAGAGCTTGGCGGAAGAGCTGGAGCCGTCCATGGCGATGTCGGTGTTGCTGTAGAGTCCGATGGTGTGGTCCAGCGATGGCGTGGTGTCCCGACGGTGAAGTCCGGTGGCGGCGAGACGATGGAGCTTTCCGTCACTGGTTGCGTATCCTCTAGATCGGATTAGGGTTATGTCGGTGGGGCGACTGTGGCTGCTCACGGTGAACCTTGTGAAGAGAGCCGCCAGTCCCCACCTCTCTTTATAGCGTAGTGTGATGGGGCCCACCAACCATGTAGGGTTGGACGCCTCCGATCAGGGCGCGAGGTCAAGGCCTAACTCAACCGTTGGACCAAGCTGGAGAGATCACCACTAACAATCTCTCCGTTGATCTCACATTATTACTTAAACTTAACTTACTTTATCTTGTTCTTATTCCATCACATATCAGTGCATAGAGCGTGTCTCATCGTCACGGTCGGTTGTCGTTAGATTAAACAGCTACAATGCACTTCTCTGTTTTGAAACACATTCTTAACTAGGCCCTTATTGTCCAGAAATCACAAGCTTTCCCTAAAACTCATTCCGGTAGGTGTTCTCTGAACACGCTGGGTGGTAAGCCTTTTGTAAGCGGATCTGCAAGCATCTTTTCTGTTTTATATGCTCAAGACTAATTATATGATCCCGAACTTTGTCTTTCACAACATAATACTTTATGTCAATGTGTTTGGCAGCACCATTTGACTTATTGTTGTGAGCATAACATATTGTTGGATTATTAATGCAGTATAACTTGAGTGGTTTATGTATGTCGTCTACCACTTTTAACCCGGACATGAATTTCTTCAGCCAATTCGCCTGCCTTGTGGCCTCATAACATGCTATAAACTCGGCATACGTTGTGGACGATGTAGTTGTAAGGGTCGAGATGGCGACTTGAGGGGGGGTGAATAGTCTTTTCTAAAACTTAATCGCGTTGGCTAATCGATACAAATACGGAATTAAAACTATCGATCTAGCCAAGACTATACCCCACTATATATGTTCACTAGCACCTTGCAAAGATAACAAATATGCAACCAAGGTGCCGGACTAGCTAGAGCTCTTCTAAACAATTCTAAGAGCAAGGTTACACAAACCTATGCCATTAGTATTTTAAGCAACAAGAAAGCTCCTACACATGCTAGTAAGCAAAAGCACAAAGCTAACGATGCTCACTAGCAATGCTCAATAACAAGGCAACCAATGCCTAATTAGAGAGCGCAAATACTTAGCTACACAAACTAAGCAATGTGACTAACAAGGTTACTAAAACCCAATTAGCCACGCAAGGGAGCTACTTCTATGCTACACAAGCAAGAAGGTAATTAGCAAGCTACACAAGCTATCTAATTACAAGAGCAACTACACAAGCTTAATATGTATAAAAGTAATTACAAGCTTGTGTAATGGGGATGCAAACCAACGGGAAGAACAAGGTTGACACGATGATTTTTCTCCCGAGGTTCACGTATTTGCCAACACGTTAGTTCCCGTTGTGTCGACCGCTCACTTGGTGGTTCGGTGGCTAATTAGCATCACCCGCTAAGCCCGCACGTTGGGCGTCGCAAGAACATACCCCTTGAGTGAGGGTAGCTCAATGACACGCTTTACTAGAGTTGCTCTTCGTGGCTCCCGCGGGGCGAGCACAATGCCCCTCATAGCACTTCTCCGGAGCGCCGCACAAGCTTCTTGCGCGCTTCGACGGAGACCACCACCAAGCCGTCTAGGAGGTGGCAACCTCCAAGAGTAACAAGCACCACTGGCTTGCAACTCGATCACCTAGTGCCACTTGATGCAACCTCACGATGCAATGCACTAGAATCGCTCACTCACACAATCGAATGATCACTATCAAGTATGTGTGAGATGGAGGGCTCCCAAGCACTCTCAAGCATGGACACAAAGTCTCCCAAGGTGCTCTGCACCTGCCATGGCCGAAGGCCACTTCTATTTATAGCCCCAAGGGCTAAACTAGCCGTTACCCCTTCACTGGGCAAAAGTCGGGCCGACCGGACGCTCCAGTCGTGTTGACCGAACGCTGGACCTCAGCGTCCGATCGCCCGCAGATGGCCACGTGTCCCGATTCCAACGGTCACTTGACCGGACCGGACGCAGCAGCTTCAACTGACCGGACGCTGAACCCCAGTGTCTGATCGTTTCCAGTAAGGTACCCGAGGCGTATTTCTTCGACCGGATGCGTCCGGTCACACGTGATTGGACGTAGCCCAGCGTCCGGTCACACTCCAGCTTCTGCGTCACTATACGTCAGCCTGACCGAACACACCCTGCCAGCGTCCGGTGGTTTCAGACCCAGCGTCCGGTCAGTTGACCGACGCCAGCGTCTTCGTGATCAACTCGTTTTCACTTCTAACTTCTTCACCCTTGATCCAATGTGCCAACCACAAGAATTTGCATCCGGCGCAATAGAAAATAGGCATTTCATTTTTCCGAAAGCGCCGAATCTCGCCGAGCTTGCGAGGCAGGAGGGAGAGAGGGACCCAAACCCATCTCAACCCTGCAAACACCACCTCCTTTGTAAATGTGCCAACACCACCAAGTGTACACTACCATGTGTATGTGTGTTAGCTTTTCACAATCATTTCCCAAAGGATGTTAGCCACTAAACTTGCCACGCCACTCGATCCTAGCGACGATGCAAAGTTAGATCACTCAAGTGGCACTAGATGATCGATATGCAAACAAGTTTACCCCTCTTGATAGTACGGCCATCTATCCTAAACCCGGTCATAAACTTCTCTACACTCCTATGACCGGTGAAATGAAATGCCCTAGGTTATACCTTTGCCTTGCATATTCCATTCTATCTCCTCCAATGTCGATGCAACACATGCACCAACACGATCAACAATGATATGATCCACTTCATATCATCACATAATCATATTGGTTCATCGATCTTGACTTTACTTGCTCTTCACCGTTGCTATCGTCCATCGGCGCCAAGTCTTGCTCAAGCTTCACCACCACATGGTCTATCACTCCAAAGCCTTCGACTTGCCCTTCACGCTTGCAACCGATCCATCAAGCCAAGTCTTGTCCTGATCTTCTCCACCTTGATCACATGACTCAATGTCATGTCTCATGTGCATTTAAGCTCCTTCATCATCACATGAGTGAGCTTTGCAACATCTCCAAGCCATTTTCACCTTCATGACATATGTTGCTCACACACATGTACCTATGGACTAATCACATGTGTATCTCACATAAACACAATTAATCCACCTAGGTTGTCACTCAATTACCAAAACCAAACAAGGACCTTTCAGTAGTGACGATTTGCTTTGAGATTTTCCACGATATAGCTCCTCCTGCGAGAGTGAATATGTATCCTGACGTGGATTTTCTATCATCTCTCGCATAGTCAGAATCTGTATACCACTCTATGTGCAGGGAATCAGATCTTCTATACGTTAGCATGAGACCCTTCGTACCTTGCAGGTAACGCAAAATTTTCTTTACTAATTTCTAGTATTCTATTCCTGGATTACTCTGATATCTGCCAAGTAACCCGATAATAAATGCTAAGTCAGGGCGAGTACACACTTGAGCATACTGTAAACTTCCGACAGCTAAACTATATGGAACCGTTTTCATTTGATCAATCTCATATTGGTTCCTGGGACATTGAAATTCTCTATATCTATCGCTCTTGACTATGGGAGCAGGTGAAGACTTATAATTTTGCATACTGTATTTCTTTATAACCTTTTTCTAAGTATACCTTTTGTGATAATCCTAAAACTTACTTTTCTCTATCTCGGTGAATCTTTATTCCTAGGACGAATGAAGCTTCACCGAGATCCTTCATATCAAACTTTGAGGATAAGAACTTTTTAGTTTCTAGTAGTAGATTAACATCACTGCTAGCGAGCAAGATGTCATCCACATACAAGACAAGGAAAATATATTTCTCATTCTTGAACTTTGTATAAACGTAATTGTTCTCTACATTTTTTTGAAACCCAAAATTTCTTATTATACTATCAAACTTTAAATACCACTGTCTTGAAGCTTGTTTTAATTCGTAAATAGATTTCTTTAGGCGGCATCCCATATGTTCTTTTCCTTCCACAATAAAACCTTTCGTTGTGCCATGTAAACATTTTTCTCCAGATCCCTATTTAGGAACGTCGTCTTTACATCCATCTGATGTAATTCTAAGTCATAATGTGCTACAAGCGCCATTATTATTCTAAAGAATTCCTTACATGAGACTGGAGAAAATGTTTCATTATAATCTATGCATTCTCTTTGCGTGAAACCTTTCGTCACAAGTCGCGCTTTAAATCTTTCTATATTCCATTTGGAGTCATATTTAGTTTTGTAGGCCCGTTTACAACATACTGTCTTGACACCTTTAGGAATTGTTTTTAAGTTCCAAACACCGTTGGTTTTCATTAATTTCATTTCATCGTCCATGGCTTCAAGCCACTTGGATGAGTGAGCGCTTCTCATGGCTTCTTTAAATGAGGTGGGATCACCCTCCATTTGAAATTTCTCACATTCATAAATTTTGTAGTCGTCAGGAATGGCTGATCTCCTAACTCTTTGAGATCTTCTAGGAGCCTTGTTAGATGACGCTTGTTCTATATGAGGTTGTTGTTCCTCTCCCTCATGTGTGACAACGGATTCTAGGGGATTCTAAAGGACAAGTTTCTCATGTTCATTCATTGTTGCCACAGGAGAACTAATAACAGGTGATGTTACTATAGTGTCTTTCACTGTTGGTACAGCTACAAATAGGTAGCGTGAAGAATGGCTCCTGAACCATAGGAGTGGACACGTATACCCGCTTCTCTTCAAAACTAATATCTCGTGCTATCATGCTCCCCCTGATCATATCATCCTTCAAGAAGACATCATGTCTTGTTTCTATAAACTTCGTTTGTCTGATAGGACAATAGAAGCGATAACATTTTAACTTTTCTGGATAGTCAATAAAATAGCAACTGACTGTCTTAGAGTCTAGCTTCTCTATGTTTGGGTTAAATACTTTTGCCTTAGTTGGACAACCCCACACACGTAAATAGTTAAGTCAGGGGTCATTTTCTGTCCACAACTCATATGGTGTTTTGGGCACCGACTTACTTGGCACTCGATTAAGAATATGAATGACGGTTTTCAACGCCTCCATCCATAAACTTATCGGTAAAGAAGAGTAACTTATCATGTTTCTTACCATATCCATTAAGGTACGGTTGCGTCTTTCAGTTACTCCATTCTGCTGAGGCTCGCCCGGTGTAAAATACTAGGCTACTATGCCATTTTCCTATAGAACCTTGCAAAGGGTCCAGGAACTTAGCCATATGGGGTGTGTCGACCGTAGTACTCCCCCCACGGTCGGACATTACTACCTTAATCTTTAAGTTGTGTTGATTTTCTACTTTAGCCTTAAATATCTTAAATTTATCCAATGCTTCTGATCTTTCCTTAATTGGATAAATATAGACAAAATGAGAATAATCATCTGTGAATGTTATAAATGAATCATAACCATCCACACTCTTCACAGGAAAAAGACCACATATGTCTGTGTGAACTATTTCTAAAATTCCTACGCTTCATTTGGCATCTTTCTTTATTTTCTTAATGTATTTTCCTTTTATGCAATCTATGCATTGTTCTAAATCTAAAAATTCTAAAGGTGGAAGAATTGATTTATTAATCAATCACTCTATTCTCCCCCTCAAAATATGGCCTAAACGATGGTGCCATAATTTTGAAGATACATCATGCACTCTCTTCCGCTTATTTGTTGCATTCATAGACAAGGAAGCATTCTTATTCTCAGTACTTACATCATTCATATTCTCAGAAAGTGATAATAAATAAAGCTTGTCTTGTCAGAAGGCAAGACCAACATATTTATTATTATAAACAATCTGACATTTGTCATTACCAAAATGGCAATCATATCCATCGTCATCTAAACGTGAAATACTTATTAAGTTTCTTCACAAAGAGGGTACATATAGAACATCTAAAAGCTTAAGTAAAAAACCATCAACTAATTCTAGAAAGAGATCTCCAATGGCTTCAACTTCAGCTTCAACTCCATTTGCTACTTTAATTCTGCTTTCTCCTCTTTGTAGGGTCCTCCTCATATGGAATTCCTATAATGAATTTGCAACATGAATAGTTGTACCTGAGTCAATCCACCAAGTAGATTTTGAATAACTTAAATATAAGGACTCATCTATGAATGTAATAATATCCTCACCTTTCTTCAGAAGGTTCTTTAGAAACTCTAGACAGTCCTTCTGGTAATGTCCACGCTTCTTACACCATTTGCACTGATCCTTGTTAACTTGTACATTGTTGTTCTTCTGCTGGTGATCAATCTAAGAGGCTTTCCCATGAGGTTGGGCATTAAAATTCTTCCTTTTATTATTCTTCATAAGGTTTGCAGAGTCACCCTGTGAGCTTTTAAGTCTCTCCTTCTCTTGCACACACATTGCAATGAGCTTCTCAATATCCCACTTATCGGGCTGCATGTTGTAGTTAACAACAAAAGTTTTACTCTTTTGGCAAGGAAGCAAAAACCAAATGAATCAGGGAGAGAGAGAGAGAGAGAGATGCGCGCAGTGAGGGGAGGGGAGACGGCTGCGCCCACCGCCGGGGCCTGGCCACGCCGGTGCGCCGGAGTCCGACCGATGCGGTCACAGATCTGGAGGGAGGGAGAGGGAGAGGAAGAGAGAGAGGCACCGCCGGGCCACCCGCGCCGTTGGCCGGCCTGGCCGCTGTCGCCTCGTCCTATCCGCCTAGATGCGCCGCCGCGTGGAGAGACAGAGAGAGGGGGGGGGGGGGTCGAGAGCAGAGAGAGGGAGGAAGGAGGCGGAGGGGGAAGGGGCCGCCGCCGAGCCACCCACAGTGGTGCGCCATCGCCACACCCGCCACCACCTAGGAAGACTAAGAGAGAGAGAGAGAGAGACCAGGCGGCTTCTTTTTTGCGAGAAGGGGGTGGCTGGTAAGATTTTTTTATACCGAGTGAACTTGTGGCTGGGAGACTGTACCGAATGAACTTGTGGCTAGGAGATTTTGGGGTGACGTGTCCTATCTGCCCTGCGGGGGTTAACCTTAGGATTGTTGGGGGAGACTGACACATCTATGGATACTATAGAACCAATTGCTTCACTAGTTCTGACTGCATGCCTCTATTTGGTATTGCTTGTTAATAGTTTACATTACATATAATTCAATCAGCTATTTGTTCTCTGCCTTGATTCTATTGGCGAAACAAACTTCCTTCACACACTTAAACAAGGAGGATATCATCTCTCAAATACAGCGACAGTAAAATGGTGTTTTGTTTCTTTGTGAAGTTATGCCATTGGGCAAGCGCAAAATTGGTGTAATCTTAGCTGATATCTTCTGTGGCACCCAGCTCAGTGCATGCTGAGTCATCTGATGACAAAATTGTTGGCGTTAACCCCAGCAGGCTTTGGTTGCAGCTGCTTTATATAATACTTGGATCCACGGGATAAATTGATACGTTTTCTCCTCTGCTCGGGGATAGATTCAATTGAGCACTCTGAAAAGCCACGCCGCACAAACCTGCGACAGTTCAAAATTAAGCACAAGGTAGAAGCAAGCATACAGAAAACTGAAAACCAGAGCATTGCTCCTATTTGCACATAGTAATGAGTCAAGAGAAGAACAAAGGTAAATACTATTTGCACATAGTAATGAGTCAAGAGAAGAACAAAGGTAAATACCAGTCTGCAGTTCGTGTAGTAAGCAAGAATAATTTCTCGAGACCAAGGGATAATGCCACCTTCTCGACATAATCTGTAGAATGACAACCACCATGAGCAACAAAAAAATAGGACTTCTTAGCCTGTTCTATTAAAAATGCCACAAGACTGAAACTCCTTTAAAATGGGTAAAAGGATACGCTAACTGAAAAAACAGAGACCCCCACTTTAACACCACATTAATGGTAGGTGGACTGTTATCTTGTTATAATATTTAGGGATTGTGTGCGCATGTGAGAAAGCGCACAAAGGAACATGTGCGCAGGTGTTGGAGAAATGGTTGTGGCAACCTGGCAGAGGGTTGCAATATAACCAATGAAGAGAGAACGGATTCTGATTATCCATGTAGCAAAGAACATACCAAGTAACTTGTCCCCCTGACCTCTTCCTCGACATTCTTCAGATACAGCAATTGCAGCAACTTCACCAGATTTTTCCTCGGGAAATGGAAATAGAGCAGCACAAGCGATGATTGAACCATCTCTTTCAACAACATAGAATGATTCTAACGCTTCAAGAAGCTGAAGAGAATAGAAAAGAAAGATCCATTATAGCAGTAGCAAGAACAAAATTAAAGCATAGCGCAAGGAAGATACAAAAGAATGTTAGAATCGAAAGTATTTATCCACTAACTCACCTCTGCATCTGTTCTCCGCACCAAAACGCCAGAATCCTCCAGTGGCCGAATAATTTTTCTTATGCCAGGAAGATCTTCCGCTGTAGCCATCCTTGTTCCTTCATAAACATCCCTGAAAACATATGGTAAGGATTAGGGAACTCCCATGACAGATTGTAGATGCTAAATTTCCAAAGGCGCTTATTTCTTCAAAATTTTCATGGCAAACATTTGTTATACAAGCATAAATTTCAGCCAAGAATATCTCCATACTCGACACATACTAAGGCATTTCATTACTCATATGAAAATGTTTCTTTTAGTAATAAGGACTACAAAAACGAATTATACTACATATCTAGGATATAGCACCCATGTTGATAAAAGATAATGCAGGCACTGGATTATTGAAATGAACTCTAAAACAACAAATTTGAGCAAAAAGTTGATAAAAGAAGAGCTTCAAAATACCTAGCTATCATTGTTCCTGCTCCATCTCTCGTAAACAATTCTAATAGCAGTGATCCATCTACAGATCCATCTATAATATGAACTCTTTGAACGCCACCCTGACATTTGGAAGGAACAAATAGATAGTCAAGCTAACAAATAGAGGCTTCCAAATTGTAAGCTTAAACATTCCAACGCAATATAGTAGCTGTGCACTGGACAACTGCTTTCATTGTAGAAAGAGAAAAATGCAAAGATCACAGCACATGTTTCCTCCCAGCTCCCGCAAACTAAGCTCAACCCTGTAATCTCCAGGTGAACTTCATAGCTACATGCTCCACTGTACTACAACATGCTGCTGCTATGCAAACAGCCAATAAGTTGAGAAGCTGTGTCAATTCCAGCCTTCCATCCTCCCACTTCGCAATATTTTCTACCATTACCCAAGAGCAAAAAAAAAATCCCATAGTGCGTAAGTAACCAGAGCCAACCAAGCTGCCAGTTGTATTGAACTCCCAGTTGTCAAATTTGCAATATATTAATTCTCTATTTCCACCAAGTTCATATATCAATCCCCTATCCACTTATATCCCACAATGCAAACAGCCAGTAAGTTGAGAAGCCACATTAATTCCAGCCCTCCACCCTTCCCATTTTGCAATATATTAACTCTATTCTCAACCAAGTTCATATCTCAATCCCTATCCCATTCCCATCCTCTTATCCCATGATGCAAACAGCCAGTAAGTTGAGAAGCTGCATGCATATAACATACTACAACATACTGCCTTCCTTACGAAAACACTTCAGGAAGCACAGCATCAACCATGCATGCAGATCCCATATACGAAGCGCATGATCACTATATATTAATCAAGAACACTAATTGTAGGTAGGAAATTCAGAAGACAATTTTACTGCTTTGTACAGGATAACTTTTAAAAGGTGAATGTACATACTAAGGCGCTATATAGAAAAATATTAGTCTTCAGTCAGGGCCACAGAATTTATAATTATAACAGAATAAAGAGTATCATGTGGGCAAAACACTTACATGGCACACATATGCTGCCGCAGCCAACTCAGAAAGATAGCCATTTGATCTGCTTAACCGCTCTTCACCACCAATAGCAAACCCTTGCTCACCAGAATAAAAACCGTTTCCATTGTTAAAACCCAATCCGTTTTGAAAAGAAGCAGCATTTGATCTGCTTAACTGTTCTTCACCACCAATAGCAAACCCTTGCTCACCAGAATAAATACTGTTTCCATTGTTAAAACCTAATCCATTTTGAAAAGCAGCAGCATACCCATTTATAATATGAGCCTTGGCACTCAATGATGGTCCATTGTCCCCTTTATGCAGAGAATTGATGCCTTCCTCATCCACAACCTTGACATAACTTGCAGCGATATCACTTTGCTTAGCACGCTTTCTAATCAACAAATCTGCCTCCTCAATAGACATGAAATGAATGACTCGCCCATGCTCATCAAATATCTGACCATCTACAATGCAGATAAGTTTATCTGCCTCCATGGCTAAAGCACATGCAGTAGCAACCTCGTAGGTGCTGAATTATAGCAAACAAGACAAAACAATTTTGTTTAGTATATGCTAGCTGCAATATATGCAACGGAGCAGGTTTTATGAAAATTAATTGCAAGATAGGACAGTTGCACATGTCATTCATATGATATTATGCTCGACTTGGTGGTAAGAATAGAACTACAAATTTTTTTTGTACAATCATACGAAAAAACATAAAATAATAATAATTATTAAGAAAGCATACTTGCAATTTAACACTTCTCCTGATGAAGAGTACCCCATGTTGCTGACAACAACTATGCTATTACTATCAAGCCTTTCTCTTATCTGTGAAACGTCTATTTTCGTAACTTCACCAGTGAATCCATAGTCAATACCATTAACCACTCCTCTTCTCTGCCAAAGAAAAACATATATTCAGTATTGCCATTGCGCAGTCGAGTAAAGTTCAGCAGAGCTAATAAATAGCACAAACAAAGCAAGACAATGAACACAAATAATAACCATACTCCTATTTGTGGAGCATCCGGTTTCACTATGGATTGTATGATTTTATTATGGTGTAATGAAAAGTTAGGAAAGAAAAATAGTGTTTTATCTTTCTTATGAAGAGCCATTTACAAACATTGGAATCCACAAAGAATATGCTACGAAATAAATATATAATAACTACATGGAAGTCAGATATTCAAAAGCTCAGCTACTAATAGATATTCACCTTAGCACCAAGGAAGTTGCCACTTGCAATGTTATCCACAAGACAATGCCAACGTCCAATAACACCATGCCTACGGAGATTTAACATTGGAGGACCAGGAGAAAGTTTAGCTTCTATCGTCAACCGTATCCTACCAGCTGCATCCATTGCAGCATCTTTCGCATCTTTATCAGTAATTCTGTACTGACCAACATACTTGGCCTTCTTCCCTACACAAAATTTAATAAGCTAAACACATGCTTTATAGGAAAGCAAGAGATATATAGATGCAGTAAGAATCATCAAACCAATAGATGTTAGCAAAAGGACAGAACAGTGTAGAAAAAAGTTAGTCTGCGTGCAATCAAAAGCAACTGAAGGCTAACAAAGCTTCAGATTTTGACTAATGTATGCACTTCACCAAATTCTAATTATAGCCAAGATAATCTGCAAGCATATTAAATATATTGACCTGGAGCTCTGAGGGCCAAATGGCTAAGAAAACTATATGCCACAGCAGCTAAACAATTCTCTAAGTTTCTTATAATAGTTTTTATATGATTAGTAGCCATCCTATATGCTGGTTTGTTTTAAAATCTGGTAGAATTTTATGAGCACAGGCATGTGCAAATAGAATGGTGGAGGGTGTTGTACAGAACTGACCTCGTTCTGACAACAGCTTATCAATTTGAACATGTGTTCCTGGAACAAGAACAAATTTAATCCCCAGACCATGAAGAAGTGATATGTCCTGCGTATTTTTAAAAAGAAAAGTGTGGTTAAAGGAGGAATCCATGACATGAATTTCTTATGACAATAAAAGAAGATAAAGCTGTGGCAAAACACTCATCCTTAGAATAAGATTAACACAGAACTAATACCTAACAGGAAACTGATGCTGTCTAGCCCCCTTGTTCCTTAGTAGTGTTGTTTTTTTTTCTTATTATATATGGTCTACAATACAATTTTGCTGCCAAACAAAGAAACACAACTATAGCCTCAACCTACAATTGGCATCCCAGTCAGGATCTCAGGATCCTCAAATTGTTAACCGACCGTGATGCTCAATTCCCATCCCAATCATTGAAGTCAACTGTGTGATCCAGCACGCTGAATGGAAAAGATTATAATCCACCAACATAATTTTTTGATGTAAACGATTCAATTATTTGGGTCGGACCATTTTTGCAGAGAAAAACAAAAACTAAGCTGGCCAATTGGTACAAAGCAGCTAAATCAAATTCAACGCTCAACCCAAAAATACACAGCAGGACCTCAAATGTACTATTCCTCTGAAGAAATCATCAGATGAATCCAATCCAAAATGCTCAAAAATACAACATCACAAGCAACCATTCCAATACCTGCAGAACGCGGTCGAAGTGCGGCCCGGACACGACCTCGCTGGAGATGACGACCACGAAGGTGCTCCCACGGTGGCCCCGGATGTACGGCCACGCCTCCCGGAAGAACCCCACAAACTCCTCCCCGGGGACCACGGCGCCGGCGCCGGCGCCCCCGCCGGAGCTACCAGCCGTGCAGCACCGGACGCCGCGGCCCCGCCAGTGGCGCGTAACGGCTACCCGCGAGGATGAGAGTCCATTTGCGGAGGCTAGGACGTTGGGCCGCAAGGCCTCGCCCGCGAGGCGGGGCACGACCGCCGAGGAGGCCATACAGAAGCTTCCAACCCTAGGCAGGAGTAGGGCCGTAGCCTGTAGGGGACGGTTCTGTTAGCAGCCTCGGACCGTTTTGATGAAAAATAGAACTTTGATGAAACCAACCACAAAACCTATAAGGCCACGTTTAGTTGGCTGAATTTGGCGCCGTCGGATTTACTGTGTGTACTGTAGTGTAATGTAACATTTTGTTTGTATTTGGTAATAATTATCCAATCGTTGACTAATTAGGCTCAAAACGTTCGTCTCGCAAAGTACAACCTAACTGTGCAATTAGTTTTTGATTTCGTTTACATTTAGTACTCCATGCATGTACCATAAGTTTGATGTGACGGGTAATCTTTTTTTTTATAGTGTTAAAGTTGGGAGTTAGGAGCAACTAAACAAGGCCTAACTTCTATAGGTAGAACTCCAAATCCAAAGCAGTATAAGTGATTGTAGCTACTCTAATCGTTTAGAGTCCGTCTACTAAACAACCATATGTTTTATGCAGTTTCAACACATGATTTTTTTTCACCATAGGATTAAGATTCAACAGCCCCCACCCTTCTTCTACCTCCAGCCTCCACAGATCACAAATCACGAATCATAATTTTTTTCTATGAAAGGACAAATCATAGATCCGTCGTCATCGCCGTCGCCGCCGCCACCGCCACTGCCATGGCCGACGCGGACGCGAAGCAGGGCAACCCGGACCTGATCGGCACGGGCGCTCTGAAGCATGCATCCATCGAGCAGTGGCTGCAGACGGAGGCACAGAGCTTCGACTCGCCCAGCGCCGAGATAGTCTATAGCCTCGCCATCTTGCCGCCCACCCTGCCCAGGCAGCAGAACGACAACAATGGCAACGGCACCGACAACGGGTTCAACGCCAGGGACGTCGCTATGGGCAGCAACGCTGACGCGTCCAGCAGCAAGTGCGGTGTGGCCGGGTCGCAGCAGCCGGCAACGAGCCAGAGTCAGGCGAGCCTGCAGAAGGCGGAGGAGATGTTGAAGTTGTTCGAGCAGAGGAAGAAGGACCTAGAGAAGTTGTTGGACATCTACGAGCAGCGGCTGGAGGAGGCCAAAAAAATCCATATGTTTTTTTGCTAAAACACATATGTATTATATAGCATTTCTAAATCTTTTAAATTGCTCCTAGATACAATTACTCTCACGAGTCTTGCATGAGACCGTGTTAGTTTAGTTGATATCTATGACTTCCATGGTTCCACCTTTTATTTATAAGAAAGAGTCCCCTGTAAAGCTCTCTACGAGTAGAATTCTATACGCAATCCTAGTAGAATTAGAAGTGCTATTAGTAGTAAGTCTCTCTTGCATCTTTAAGAGAAGGCTAATAATACCCCAAAACTGAAATTTATGTGTTT
Organism: Miscanthus floridulus; assembly: GCF_019320115.1. NCBI lineage: Eukaryota > Viridiplantae > Streptophyta > Magnoliopsida > Poales > Poaceae > Miscanthus > Miscanthus floridulus. Next base: position 45,047 of record NW_027097074.1, on the reverse strand, counting down.
AGAGAAAAAAACACCGCTCCAACAACTTCCCAAACCTTCCCCAAGATTTGTCCGCTCTGAAAAATTCAGCCCGCGCCCCTCATATGTGCAAATTGACGGTGCCCCCCCCCAATCTTCTCTCGTGCTTCTCTTCTCGCGCTCGTGCCCCATTTTGATAGAGAATTCCCGCGCTCCTCCTCCCATCCACGTCATTTTGCTAGCAGTTTTCACGCCCTCTGTCCTAGCATCGGCATAGAGAGGTGCTGTGCGTCCTACAATTTGGCCTCGAGCACCTTCAGATGTGGCCGCCACGACCTGCTGCCGCCTCCCCGAGGCATGCTGTGTGCAGCGATGTACAAAAGCAGGTTGTGGCCCTGTCGACCGGTGATCGCAACCCCTAGGCCGGAGGCGGTCGATTTCTGCAGGGATTTGGTTGTGTCAGCATAAAATTTCGTCCCATGCCGAGGGCACATGAGCAAGCCGGAAGGGTCCGCTCGATGGAGCTAGAGATCCGCCTAGCTCCAGCGTAGGGATGGTCGATCCTGCGCACTCCTCCCAAGACGTGCCAGTCAATTTAACCCTGCAATTGACAATGAGAGAAAGTTAATCAATAATTTAAGGCGAAACATGCTATGTTGCCAGACAGTCCTGAATGTGGGGGCTCTAAGAGCCGATATAGAAGGAAATCGACTAAATAATCGATTCCAGCATACTCATAAGAATAAATTAATTAAAAGCTCATGAGATTATGGAAGATAAATCTATTGTCGCTCAGGATAGATCTTGTTATTTAGACAAACATTAGTCAATGGCAAAAGAATGTCAGCAATGATTAATTTATGCTAAGCCAATGACTACAAATAACCAAATCCATTTTTATATAAAAGAAACAGCTTATCATCATTTAACCATTTAATAAAGATAAATCTAATGAACATATTAGATCTCATCTATCGCTATGACCAGTGGAGCATGAGATAAAATCATGCAGGCCGTAGAAACAACAATAGATTCGACGACCCTAACTTGTTACTAATATCAGTGGGGCATGAGGCAGAATCATGCAGGCCGTTATACAATAATAAGATCATGGGGCTAACACATCTTTCAATCATAGGGTATTAGTTGTTACTTCCAATGTTTATTTTCTTGGGCCTATGGGTGATCCTGATCCATCTGATTTCATCCGTCAAGAAACCAACCAAATTTCCTTCAAACGGTCTATAGTGGATTTATCCTCCTAGACTATCAAAATCATTTTCAGAAACCGGCCTAAAATGCCCAAGGGGTAGAGAAATTGGTTTCGTAGGGTATCCGAGAAAAATGGTGGAGATTGGGAGGTGTATGATTTGAATCAATGTTTGACACTTTTATTGTCCGGGATGGAGAGGAATGATTCACTCTTGATTTTCCATGTCCTATTTCTGGTCCAGTACCTTAAATGCTTTTGTCTTTGGTCATGGCCCGATGACTGTTATCCTGTCCGATGTTTACATGTTGACCGGCCTTAGGATAACTGGGTCAGTGCATCCTTATGAATACTTGAGTGCTGGTTCCAAGAAATTAGCCAAAATATCAGACTGCACAGGATGGGCAAGTTATATTCTGAACCATATCGGAGACAAATCGACTGTTGGTGAAAGGAAATATGTGGCCTTTCTAAATATGTGGTTGGAGAGATTCATCTTCTGTGGGTCATCTTGTTATCTGACTTATAATCATAAACTCATGGCAGAGCATCTAGCAGTAGTCAAGAACATCCCTCTTAGAAAGTATCTGCTAGAAGCTGCTTATCATCTGATATACTAGGTAGCCGCACAATTATTGAAGAATGAATCAGTGCATACCATCAGTGGCCCTTGGTGGTTGATATAAATGTGGCTCAACCTGTATATACATAAGATTGCAAGGCTGGATCTCAGAAGCCTGAGTTTCCCTTTCTCCAATTTTGATGAGAAATATAGAGGTAAAGAAGGAAGAACTCGGCGGTGCATGAGCTATGGTGGGTTGCATTGACCATAATAATTGATTTTGACATTGGCCATCCCATCAAGAAGTTTTACAGGGGGTTTGATGTAGGCATCCTGACTTGGTTACCATACAACGATGATGAAAATGATGAGCTAACCTTCCCATTCAAGTTTCGATTTGAGTCAGGCTGTTCGGACAAGGCGGCGGCTGCAATTTTTAATTCCTTCATCAAGCCATGCGTTCTCTCCACCGAATTCTATCACGATCGTGGCAAAATAGCTATAGGCTCCTCCCTTCCAGACAACCTCCTGACTTATGAGTTCTATAATCCATCTTTCATAGCCTGTCAGTTTGGCTTTGGCCAGCCCCCCCCCCCCCAATTGTTCTTCAGAAACATATTGAAGCCAAGAGAAGACATCAGTGAGGTGATGGAAGCCTCTAGAGTGTTTCAATTGGGATCGGACCTTCCTTCCCTTTGTGTGCACGACTAGATCAGAGTCAACTCCTCTTCTACTCTCTTTGACTCTTGGTGGCAAGAATGACACTATGATCTTTTCTACGGGTTGGTCCATCCTTTGTGTATATCTCTGGATGGAGAATTTGTTTCTGACGGAGAGGTAACTTACCATTTCTTTTCAAGAAAATTGTTCGATGAATTCCTCTACCAACTGTTCTAATTGACCTTTTTAGAATAATGAATTTGATCCTCTAAGCTTGGATAGGAAGGGGCGTCCCATAGATTACTCGTTGTCGTTCCTAGTTTCAAGAATGGGATCGACTGCCCCTTCACTAAAGAAGTTGATGAAAACTCATGCTGCCTCCACTATCGTGACACATCAATCTTCAAAGCGCAAGACAGCTCATGGGACAATCCAAAAAACCACTACTAGGAAGAGACTCCACAGAATGAGACCATCAGCTGCTCAGGTAAATAATTTATCTCCTTAAAAATGATATTCAACTATTGATCCTGTTCTTTCACAGCTATCGAGCATTGTGTCCCAACCTGCTCTAGGTGCGGGACTGCTATCCTAGGCGTTTGACTTAGCGTCAACTGAACCCCCATCGGCTGATCCTCAAGAGGAGCCGATTGTGGTTTAAATAACCAATGCTTCCATAACAGCAGAAAATGTGAGTTTTTCTTGATGCTTGTTAGAGCATTTTCTTTAACTTTTAATCTATTCGACTTCCATTCTTCATCTGGCTTTTCACAATGCCAGCCTAAAGAAACACCCACGCAAGAGTAGGAGCCTAACAGTCCACTTAAGGATCCTACCAGCGTTGAAGGTGAAGTTAAACGTCCCCTTTATTCTTCTACAATAATTATGAACTAAAATTTGACATTGCATATACCAATGTTGAAAGCTCGGAGCTGATTCAACCAGATGCTTTTGGTGCATCATCAGATATCCCTTCTCCTCAGGTGGAGGCCACTACGAAAAAGGTATTCCGTTCATCTCGCTGTTCATTTCATCATAAACTGATCCAATCCTCTTAATCAAGATTCTCTTTAAATGTTGGCATTTGATCTTCTAGCCTTGAGCTACTCTTTCAATCTTGATGAGTATCTTGATGGAGATGAAATTAGTTCATCAGCCACTTCTTCCAAGGAAACCTTGCCAAAAGAGACCAAGAATTAGCTAAGAGATGTCCTGCCAATGTTTGAGAAGAATATAGCCGATTTGGTCCAAGATACTGATCCAATGCATAGAGTCTTCTTGACCATTAAGGGTAATCCATCCCCAGTTCTCTCCAGAGTCTTGTCTTTCTTTTCTATCTTTGAAGATTAGGTCCTAAAGGTGAAACAGGCTTAGAGGAATCTATTTGATTGTAAAACTTTATTGGCCAAGGGGAACTCTAACAGGCAAGAGACAAGAGAACTATCACAGTTGATTAATCACTTGAAGAGCTCCTCCCTTAGTATTGATCCAGAATTGTCTCAACTAGAAGCCAGGCGTGCAGAACTTGAGAAGGAACTAGGAAACATGAAGGCCGCCATTGATTGTCACAAGTCCACCCTGGCTCAAATACCTGACGCCATTCAGCAAAAGAAACGAGAACTGCTGGTCAAAGTTAGAGAAGGTAGGGCCATCTGAAGTAGCTTCGAGAGCATTCCTAGATCAGCCAAAGAAGACAAACAACAGATCACAGAAGCTGATGCTATTCGGCTAGAAGTGTTGAAAGCAATCCAGGATGTTCTAGACTTATAATTCGTATATCAACATATGTCTTGTGTAAAACCAATGACAACCACACTTTCCGTTGTCTCATTGTATTTTCTTTTGTTCTGGCTAAAGAGATGATTTTGAAAATAGCCAATTCCAGACTCCCGGTCTTAATCCCATTTAGGTATGAAAACACGGCCTTTGTTAAGAGAGCCCTTCGATCTTCTATCCTTAGTCATCTGGTGTCGTATTCTCTTAGGTATTAGCGAGGTGATGCTTCGCCTCCTATTAATTGGGTTGCCTTTTGCACGTCCTGAGGCATCCACTCCTTCATTCGATGGCTTCAAATACCAGCTGAGGGCTCTAGCCTTGAACACATCCACACTTGCAACCGTTCCTATTCCTTTGCTTTTCTTTGCCCTCGCATAACTCTATAGCAGCCTTCCTCTCTTCCTATAGATCCAATCAACTTCATGGCCAGTGAGGAGAACCGTGGCAAGCGTGCGGCAGAGGAGGTTCCAGAGGAGAACATGCCAACAAACTAGCGCCTCCGACGCATGAGGTGAGATCAACATCTTCTACTTGTGATGATGAACTATTCTGACTCACTTATAGGTTCATCTTAAATGTCAGTCTTCATCCCCTCCCCAGGGCTGGCAAGCCCTCTAACGCTGCATCTTCCATGCCGGCTTCGTCGTTGGATTCTTCTAACTAGTATAACGGTGATGATGCTCGACACTTCTTCTGAGAATGGAGGGCGGCTGAGGACCACTATTTCGAGGCAATTCGGAAAAATGGTCAGCTTGAGATCCATCTAGGGGTCTTCCAAGCAGTCCTTAATGTGGCTAAGGAGGAGGCTAGTGCCATTCGAGCGTGGCTGGCTAAGTTTGACACTGCAGTGGTAGGTAAGATGAGTTCTATGAATGCTTCTATTCTGATTTCTACTGTCTTTATCTTGATAGTTTTCTATGATCACCAGCCCTGATGGTGCAGTCGGAGTCTCTCCAACTAGCGGTGAACGCGGCCGCGGATGCCATCAACGCTTGGGGTTCCCTCATCAATGCTCGCCTTCAAGATATACTAGCCCGTGCTTAGGAGATCACCCTCCACGGCGTTCGTCATGGCACATTAGTGGCGCTAACCGTGGTGCAAGTCCAAACCGGGTATGTGCTCCATGCCATGGAGACTAGCTTTCCGATGGGCGACGACCCTGAGGAACATGAGGACCTGCTCGAAGAATTCATCGTTGCCGCGGAGGCCATTGTGGACATTACATCCACTCAGGATGTAGTGAACAAGGTCTTTGATTAGTTTGTATTTAGGGTAAACTGATGAACAAAGACTCCTATTCTTTTATGAATATGTCTCAGTGCAATGCCCTTGTGTATGACTGTCTTTGTTTTTATTTTTTGCTCTAGAGACGATACATATCATACCGGCTTTTATGTCTTCGAAGATCTTCATTTTAGATTTTCATTTTTTGAACTAGAGGCGATACCTTCTCCGATATCGGCTATTAAAGCTGATGACTAAATGAATCGGCTATCAAGTATTGATCAAATGGTAGGATAACATCCCTTTAAATATTTTTCGTCGATCACCATTGATAGGTTGCACCAGAACTCTTCAAACCAAAGGTTAAACAATTGATCGACTCAGAGCAATCACCTCATTAAGTGCAACAAAACTTCTTTTAAGAAATCTATCAATTCTGACTCACACTTAGGATCCCATTTAGTGTTTATACACATCAGCCTAAATACATACTCAGAACTAATGCTTATTTCCCTTAATCCAACGGCCGATAGAAAGTCATGACTATTTATTAAAACAAACTTTCAGAGTCGATTACTTGCATCGACTGTTGGCTTTCATCATTGATTCTAATGAAGCATCCTTCCCATAACTTGCCAGAAAAGCATTCGAAGTCTCTTAGCTCCCAAAAGACTGGATCGGTTGTTGCAATACTTACAGACTCATCCGCACGAACCAGTTCGACATCATATCTATGCCATTGAATCAAACACTAATGCATGGTCGATGGTACATAATAGTTTGTATGAATTCAATCACTACTAAGGAGCAAACTATACGACCTTTTTCCATCAATGATGAAGAATGTGGTGAGCAGAGTCTTACTCCTGATTGTTAGTTCGACGTTTTTTGCCCCCCGGATCTTAGACGCATTACCTCCAAAGTCCTTAAGCATCATGTCAGTCTCAATCAGATCTCCTAGTCCCTTGCTAAGCTTACAAAAAGTGGTATAAGGCATGAGATTGATAGAAGTGCCTCTATCCACCAATATCTTATTCATCGGCTTCCCATAAACCAAACATTTTACATATAAAGCCTTTAGGTGCCGATGCTTAACTGGTTTATCAAATATTGCTTGTTGTATAACCGTTAACTTAGCAACCATCTCCTCATACTTCGATTCATCGAAATCCAAATAAACTTCTTGATCTGCCGAAGCTCTGAACTCTAATGGCAACAGAAAAGTCATTTGAATATTAGCCGATGGTTGCTTTCTATCGGCTGTTTGCTTATCACTCCATACTTGAGGTTTACTGGATGCCTAAGCCTGTTCCAACTCTTTATTCTTTAGGCATTGCACCCTTCTCTTCTAGCTTCTTGTCAAACCTCCTTGACACCATTAGCCTGCCTGCCAAACATATTCTCTCTCGTTGCCTTTCTCATAATCAGCCCAATCTTGATCGATAACTCTTTTTCCCAGCCGATTATAAATACTTCCATTTTGAAGCGCCGATCCATGTTATTATGTTGATATGCATCTTGAGCATGGATAGACCGGCGGTTGGCTTGAGATTGCCTAAACTCCCAATACTGATCGTTGCACTCTGGAAAATTACTCCTAGTAGGCAACTTCAAACATTTGTTCTAGCAATGTCTGAAGAAAGGACAACTCCAATACAATTCAGTTTGCTTTCTTTCATACCTCTCTTTCTCCTGTTGACGCTGGTACTCTTGCTTTTCTAACCAACGCTAATAATCCTTTTCTTCTACCGCTACCATTTATTCAACAGAATTCAAGATGTAACCCGCGGCTTTATCGCCCCTGCTTTTGACGTTTCTCCCTGCTCATATCGGCTCTTTTGCTTATCATGACGTCTTCTAATTTCTTTGTATTCATCGACCAATATTTGCCTCTCGGGATCGACTGCTCCAGCTTCTCTTGATTTGGTTGATGTTAGCACCTTAGTCTTTCCTTTGAGCAACCTAACATCGACTATATTTTGATCTCCTGGGAAAAGATTATCATCAACTTTCATTTTTTGAGGCGTATCAAATTTAAGCCTTCCTTGCTGAATAGCCCTCTGTATATGCTACCGTAAAATTCTGCATTCATTAGTGGAATGAGAAGTAGCGTTATGGAACTTGCAGAACTTCTTATTCTTCAACTGATCAGGGGGCAACATACAATGATTATCGAACAACTTGATCTACCCCTTCTCAAGCAAAAAATCAAAAAGCTTGTCTGATTTTATAGCATCAAAGTCATAGCTCTTCTCGACTCCTCTTCTCCAAGGATTTGGCACCATTACTATTTTCTTGCTCCAATTCCATTCAGCCACAACAACCTCTTCTTCTTCATCTTCATGGCCGTCATCGACTGAGTATGGATCATAAGCTTCGGTCACTGTAGTGCTCTTCTGAAATCAGGTACCTCTACATATACTCTAGAATTGGCTATTGAGCATTGCCACTCATTAAGCCAATTGACCTAAGTTGTCAAATTCTTATCCTAACAGTTTTTCTTTCCATATTGGTAGCATTCCTTGAACGACTAAAGTAGCTAGTTGATCATCAGCCAAGTTTAATGAGAAGCATAAGTTCCTAGTCTCTCGAAACCTCTAAAGAAACTCATTGCCCGATTTATTAGTCTTTTGTCTTATAGTTGTCAGATTAGTAATCTTCTTTTCTCCAGTCCTAGTATAAAAATATGTATGATATTTCTTTTCCAGATCTACCCAATTGGCAATGGAGTTGACTGGTAGTGATGAAAACCAAGTGAAGGCTGGCCCTGATAGGGACAAGGAAAAGAAACGGACTTGATAGGCCTCCTCAACTGATGCTTCACCAAATTGTGTAAGATACCGACTGATATGCTCTATTGTGCTTGTACTGTCTTACTCAGTGAACTTAGCAAACTCTAGAAGCCTGTAATTTCTAGGAAGAGCAACCAAATCATACCATTATGGATATGAGCATTTGTACAAAAAGGCCAGCCCTTTTGGTTTTAGACCGAATTGATTCTTCATCGTCTTAGTCACCTTTAGCAACAACTCGTCAGCATGCAAATTTGGATTTCTCTGCACCTACTGACCCACCTGTGGATTGAAATCTTGTGTGCCTTGATACCCTAGATTCAGAATTATGTAAAGAGTGTTATAATCTATGCCATAATGATACTCTTATGGGATCTCTATCTGCTAGGTCCTTTACTGGTTTGCTACTTGAAGTCTCTGATTGTAGACATGAGGATCTATATCTCTATGGATCCTTTGAACTGATGGTGCTATTTTTTGAGCTGATGATGGTATGTGGCCCAATGTGCCAAAATTAATCATCTGGTTCTAACCTTGCCCCACCGGCTATTGCACATGCTGTATTGATGGTCTAGGATTATACTACGTCTGATTCGTAGTAGTACCTTGAGCTTGTTCAGATGAACCATGAACTACCTGGACATCATCATTACCAGCTGGTGCTACTTCTTGATGGCTGGTACTGATTTGATTAGTCTCTTGGGTCGACAGATGTAGAATGTTGTAATAAGCCGGATCAACTTGACCAACTGGAAACCCATGAACCGCCCCTTTCATGGCATTGTGGAATGTGTCCAAGAAAGCTTTATTATAGCTTGATATGGCATCATGAACAGATTTGTTTACAATTTCCATAAAGAAATGCTTGTCTTCAACTTCAATTATATCTGTCTGCCCGTGTAATAGAACTCTTGATAGTAGATATTTCTGAACAATTATGTTGTCACATAGGATAACAAACACTTATTCTGAAATTCTTCTATAGCTTTGTCGATGACATCTTTATCTCCATCAGATAGATCTTCATAATATACCATAAGGATGTCGTTGTTGTTGTGAACCGCTATGACGATTGTGGGGTCCCACCGAGCATGCCAAGAACGTGTGTCGGCATGAAATTTCATCCTGTGCTGAGGGCACATGAGCAAGCCAGAAGGGTCCACTCGATGAAGCTGGAGATCTGTCTAGCTTCAGTGCAGGGATGGTCGATCCTGTTCACTCCTCCTAAGACGTGCCAGTCAATTTGACTCTGCAATTGACAAAAAAAGAAAGTTAATCAGTAATTTAAGGCAGAACATGCCGGTGTTGCCAGACAGTCTTGAATGTGTGGCTTTGAGAGCCAACATGGAAGGAAATCGACTAAATAGTCGATTCCAGCATACTCATAAGAATAAATCAATTAAAAGCTCATGGGATTATGGAAGGTAAATCAGTTGTCGCTCAGGATAGATCTTATTATTTAGACAAACATTAGTCAATGGCAAAAGGATGTCAGCAATGATTAATTTATGCTAAGCCAATGAATATAAATAACCAAATCCCTTTTTATATAAAAGAAATAGCTCATCATCATTTAACCATTTACTAAAGATAAATCTAATGAACATATTAGATCTCATCTATCGCTATGACCAGTGGGGCATGAGACAGAATCATGCAGGCCATAGAAACAACAATAGATTCGATGACCCTAACTTATTACTAATATCAGTGGGGCATGAGGCAAAATCATGCAGGCCATAATACAATAATAAGATCATGGGGCTAACACATCTTTCAACCTATCTTTACATCAACGATTTCGTGACATGAACTGTTCATGAAAGCACTCGATATCGGCTAGAACAGCTGATTCAGGCATAGCGCACAGTTAAGGTCATGCTCTATCAGGAACAAATCTACTGAGTAACATTCCCCACTCCACGGTGCTAACAGTGGAGTGTGAGGTAGAATCACATAGGCCATGATAACAGGCTATGAAACAGGTTTCATTAGCCAACAGATCTACTCAAGACAAAATACGCCTTAACCGCACACTATGCGTGATCAAGATTGATATAAAACGGTCGATAAAACATAACTCATCATTTAAAGTGCGGATTAGATTAAATTTGGATTAACAAACGATGAGTTAAAAAGGATATAAGGCCGATCTAGATCAATTCCAATCGGATGAAGTGATATTGCTGTAATTAAATAAATAATGGAAGTAATAAGCAATATTAATAACTTAATAAATCTATCCGAAGGAATGCCACCCTTAGATAGAGCTGATAACTTGACCTTAATCTAGTTCGAGCAGTGGAGGTTGACCAGATCGATGCAGCCTTACTTGAACTAGACAAGAGTCGATAACTAACTTATATCAGAGTCGCAGTAGAGATAGACCGGATTGATACAGCCATACGAATAGAAGTATAAGTCATGGCGGTACTTATAGACAAGCAGTGGAGGTCGATTAGATTGATGCAGTCGTACTTGCTAAAGAACTCACTGAGATTTACTCTACTCCTACTCATAAGGGGTGGCCAGAGCTGAAAAAGTAAGTAACTTATATTTGATTGATTGTGTGTCCTTTACAATAGTCGGGGTTTGATATTTATACCCGGAGCCTAAACATGAATCCTACTCAAGCACGACTCATTATAATCTTCGGCATAGAAGAAAATATTCCTAATTTAAGATAACTTGGACCCTAATTTTTCCCTTTTTGTAGAGTCTGATATGTAGTTTATTGGCGCCAACCGTAGTTTATCATCGTTATCTGCTGACATCATCCAATGAGATCCGATCCTAGAGTCGTATCTGAATCAGCTGATATTGATCCTTATGCAATCGATTCCTTGATGGGCATGATTTTTGAAGCCTTCGAATTCCCGCGTTCTTCTCTCTAAATTTTGGTGTAAACAGGTTGCAACGACATCGATCCGATCGGTGGCACCCACAACTGGAGTGAACAGCAATGTCGAGGTCCAGCCTATGATGGCTATTGCGGCACATCCCGTCAAGGAAGCTACGGTCTTCCTCGGCCTACGACATATGCCGGTGATGCTTCAGATCCCTAGGCTCCAATGGTGTTTTCCTTCCCTAACGACACCTCTGAGGCCTTAGAAGATGTGGATGATGTTGACTTGTTTTGCAGTGGTAAGAATCTAATCCATTCTAATTGAAATAACGGATGTCACCAGATGCTTGTTCAACTACATGCATTTTCGATGTGGTTTCTGAAAATATCTCAAATGTGGTTTACTTGATGCTAACATAATTTGCACACATGGCTTTAGAAAGATCTTCTAATTGCTCCAAGTGTTACTGAAGATCATGCCTTGTTATATGTACAACATGTGTTTTAGGAATTTTATCTTTGCAATGGGTGATATTCTGATAAGTCTAATATGTCTTCTGCAAGTGTTTCTATAGAAAACCCTGAACTTTTTAGTAACTAAATGTGTGTTTGGGTATCAACATATCAGTGGCACTATAGTTTACATAGTATCTAATAGTACAATTCAGTTACCTGTGATCATGATTTAACTTATTTTCTTGCAAGTTGCCTCTTCTGTTGTGATAATGTTTGGGTTTCTGTTATTTTTGAAGCTGGCTTGTCAATTGTTGTCTATCATATACCTAATATAAGTCCATCATTATTTGCTTTGTCCATCCGGGCTAAGAGGGCAATGGCAAGTGTCCCTATAGTGCAATTGCATTTTGTGCTAAAGGAAGATTATTTATGAAAGCATGAGTGCACTCCACTTGAAGAAATGCCAACGCTTAGTACCTTTAAAAAATTCTGAGTTTCTATTCATTTTGGAGGGAAGTAGTTCAATGTTTTGGTTTCATTATGGGGTAGGCATTTTGATATACTAGCTTGATGATTATGTTGTTTGCATTAAGAATGGAGATCTAAATGCAGTTACTCTGGTGTTGCTGCTCGTACTACTACTGCTTTCTCTGGTGCTGCTGATGGTCCTACTACTGCCTTCTCAGCCACCGTCATCGTTGTCTGTCCCTATCCATGTTTGTCTCCCTCTCTAGCTGCTTGCTTGATGTTGAAAGGACCTAATATGGCTAGAGGGGGGGTGAATAGCCTATTTAAAAATCTATAAACTAACTAGAGCAATTTGATTAATATGACAAATAGCGAAATGCAAACTTGCTCTAGCTCTATAGGGGTTACAAGCCACCTATCCAACAATTCTAGTTACTATGATCACTAGACACACAATTTGCTAAGTCACTACTCACTAAGAGCTCTCACACTTGCTACACTAAAGAGCTCCACTAGATGAACTTAAGCTATAAAGCAAGCTCTCAATTTTAGCTACACTAAAGAGCTTGCTAGAACTAGTTTGCGGGAATATAAATGAGTAAGTAAGGTGATTATACCACCACATAGAGGAGTGAACCAATCATAAGATGAATACTAATTCAATCACCGGAAGAATACCAAAGGGTAAGAGATAACCAATATTTTATTCCCGAGGTTCACGTGCTTGCTAGCACGCTAGTCCCCGTTGTGTCGACCAACACTTGGTGGTTCGACGGCTAAGAGGTGTTGCATGAACCTCGGCCACATAATTGGACACTGCAAGAACCTGCCCACAAGTGAGGCAACTCAATGACATGAGTAATCCACTAGAGTTACCTTTCAGTGCTTCACCAGGGAAGGCACAAGACCTCTCATAATCACCACGATCAGAGCCAGAGATAATCACCAACCTTCGCTTGATGATCCTCGTTGCTTCAAGCCGTCTAGATGGCAGCGACCACCAATAGTAACAAGCGAATCCCATAGCAAAACATGAACACCAAGTGCCTCTAGATGCAATCACTCAAACAATGCACTTGGATTCTCTCCCAATCTCACAAAGAAGTTGAATCTATGATGGAGATGAGTGCTGGATCCTGTTGGGATTGAAATGCTATAGCTCAATCTTGTAGTAGTGCAGCAGCCCCCAAAGAAATATGTGGGCAGGGGTCACGAACCCATGCTCGTGGAAGTGGGCAAACGAAACCACATAGCCATCAGGCGGTGATGACAAGTCCTCCTTACTAGGCAACAGCCACTCCTCGATTGAGGTCCACATGCGGAAAAGACCATGATGGACAAGGCCCTCGATGTGCTGGCAGGTGATGTTGGAATGGCACCACGGATCCATTGGAGGTGGGGGCAGATGGATGCGGGCTCGACAGCGGCAAGGATGTAGAGGCAGGAAACCTAAGCGATTGGTGGTGTTGATCGTGGCGGTAGAGGCAATGATGCAAGGTATGGAACCCGGGGGGCTAACCCATTGGTTTTATAGGGGCGATGGGTGCGAGGAAACCAACCACCCGCCTAGATCTCCATGCCTACCATGATCTACCATCGCGTCTCACCATGGGGAGTGCGCACGCAACTTGTGTCCTTTACCTCAGAAAACTCACTAGACATTTTGCCTTCTAGAATGGACCATGACTCGTCATAGGTAAAAGAGATATAGAGCTAAAATGCTCCTACGGCCAGTCTAGGCCCAAGAGTTCAAAGGTTGGCCCATCAATGGGTTTGACAACCGCTCTAGGCAACCTAAGAGTGAGGGGTGGAATAGGATGGGCCCGCTAGCGGCTAGCGCCCAGGCGCACGAGTGCCGTGGGCATCTCGGCCCATGTTTGAGTCTTGGCCGAATACGATCCATGGTTTTTCCTTGAAGAAAGACAGATAGCCCTTAGGACCAGTCTAATAAACCCAAGAACTATATGGATTGACCGCTAAGAATCTAGAGTCGGTCACCAGTTGACCCAAGCCAGATCACCACGAACGGGATGCCGGGGCACCACTTGAACTAAACCCATTAACAGCTCACCAAGCACCATGGCTCGTCCATAGAGGAAAATCATAGCATGGCTCAACCCCTCTAGTTGTGGAAATCGCAGACGGGGTAACAATCCCAAAGATGAGTCGACCCTCAATCGAACCCCCGCTACACGCGGGGGCTCGAGAAAAGTTGGACTCACACGAAGACCAAATGCCTGGTCATAGAACAATAGACCCTCATAGGGGTCAAAATCAGGAAAGAACTTTTCCAACCCACCAAATCTCATGGCTATACCCCTGAGGGGTCCGATCTCAACAAAAGGGAATCATCATCCCCCGATCATGCTATGGGCGACAAAAGAAGGCCAAGGCCCTCAGAGTCCTCCCATTTGGAAAAGCCTCCAAAGAAGTATTCTACTCCTTCATAGGCTTGGGGGCTACTGTTGGGGTCTAATACTAAGGTACCCAAAGAGGATGAGCTAATGACCATCAGCATTGATTCATCCGAGTAGTCAAGAGCGTGACTATAGCTCCAATCAACCCCTAGGTGTGCAAGCTTTGCCTCACCCGACCTCTGGGGGAGGGCTCTGCCTCACTCAACATTAAGGTCGCGGGCTCCGCCTTGCCCAACCCAGAGGCTGTGGGATCTTCCTTGCCCGACCTCTAGTGGCGGACTCTGCCTCACCCAACCTCTAGGGGAGGGCTCTACCTCACCTGACCCTGAGGCCACGGGCTCCGCCTCGCCCGACCCTAAGGTCGTGGGCTCTACCTCGCACGACACTGAGGCCACGGGCTCTGCCTCACCCAACACCGAGGCCACGAGCTCCGCCTCGCTTGACCTCTGGAGGAGGGCTCCGCCTCGCCCAACCCCAAGGCCACAGGCCTCACCTCGCCTGACCTCTAGGGGAGGTCTCCACCTTGCCCGACCCCAAGGCCGCGGACTCCGTCTTGCCTGACGGAGACCCATGCCGTCGCCAACCACTCTAGGTCCAAGTGTATGGGCCTAGGTCAAAGCTCTAACACCAGGGAAGAGACCAGCATGCCCCGATATAACCCATGGCCATAGGGGGCCATACCTAAGGGTTCATATCAAGAACAACATCAGGCGTACTGGTGCTGTTCTGCCTAACCCCCATATGAACACTGGCATGCGTGTCAGCTCACCACAACGTCCGTTGCGATGGAATGGAACGCCATGACCGATAGACGACGCCTACGCGTGGCGCCAATGGTGGACGGGGCTGCAAAGTGGAGCTATCCCTGTTGACATCTACAGGGTGTATGGGACCTACATGAAGGATAAGAAGGACCCAACAGTCCTGAAGGCCGTCCTCTCCCTCTCATTTCTTCTCTTTTCCTCCACTGTAACCCATGCTTTTCCTTAGTGTATAAAAGGGAAAGCATAGTGTCCCATGCAGGGGGACAAAAATCAGATCGATCCAGGCCAAACCCGATCGAACCATCATGAACCCATCGAACCTCGAACTGATCAGAACACAACACAAGTACACGGTCGAGCAGCAATTGAGCTCTCAGCACCCGTCCATTCTTTCCACCAGAGACTTGGGACATGTCCCTCTCTCACCTATTTGCAACCCCTACTATAAACTTTTAGTGCTATTAACATGAGCAACAACAACGAACTAGACGTAGGGACATTCTGTCCGAACTAGTATAAACCTCGTGTCCTCTTAGCACACCATCCGAGCCAGAGGCGCAATACTAGAAATTTACTCATTGGTGGTAACTCGAAACACCGATAGTGGTATTCTATGAACCAAGTTGGCTTAAGTTGGCTTAAGTGTAGATGTAAAACTAATATCTCTAATTCTCTATATAAGGTTGGTGTTTTTAATTTTTTTAATAGGATCTATGGCGACAAACAGTAATTAATATACTAACATGATGAGTAAAGGCACTCATCCAGTGGATTTTGAAGACTTTAGCAACCCTTGTAATGAGCAACAATCACAGGAAGTGCTAGTGACTCCATTAGCCTCCTCTACAAGACCAAATCACAAGAGATCAAAGAATTTCAGTGAGAAGGAAGATGAGATTTTTGTTTCTACGTGGCTGAATGTGAGCTTGGATCCAATCACAGGAGCAAATCAAACACATAAATCGTATTGGACTAGAATTCATGATTACTTCTATGAAAACTTGCCCTTCTCCTTAGATCATACGTAAAATTCTCTTATGCACCGTTGGTCTACTATACAAGATAGTGTGAATAAGTTTATAGGATGTCTCTCTAGGATTGCGGGTAGACGACAAAGTGGTGCTACAATGCATGATATGGTTCTAACCAGCTATGTATAAGCATATGTTTATTCTCTCTGACGCATAAATTACAATTTAATGACTTTCTGATACTAGGTGTTGCGTGTGTGTAGATTGAGGACGCAAAGGCTATGTACAAGTCTAAAGACGGGCAAAAGAGATCATTTCAGTTTATGGATTGCTGGAAACAATTGAGAGGACAAGCAAAATGGATGGCTAAACTAGACGAACTGGCTGGGAAGTCATCTAATAAGAAGCAAAAGAAAACCTCCAATTTGAGTCTAGCTACACCTTCGCTCACCACTGCAGATGGACATGAAGTTGCTGCTCTAGAGGAGAATACATTGTCGAGACCAATGGGCCACAAGAAGGCCAAAGCAGCACTACATCTAGGTGGCAAAAAAGGTTGTACAGAAGCTTTAGAGAATTTATGGGCGAAGAAGAAAGAATTTGATAGTGACAAGGAGTGAAAGAAAAATGAAAGGTTCAAACAAGCTTTTGCGCTTGAACAAGAGCGGGTTGCGAATGAGAAATTAAATCTTGAGTTGAGGAAGAAAGAGTTAGAATTGAGGGCGCAGAAGGTAGAGTTGAAGAACAAGAAGGACGAAGAGAGGATTATGACAATGGACCTTAGTGCCATGCCTTATGATCAGCAACAGTAGTACATGTCCTACCAGTCTAAGATCATGAGCCGACACCGCAGTAGTTAAAGATTTTAATTTTAGTTCCTTTTCATGTTTGAATCAAACCTTGCATTGTACAACATACATATATAAGTGTCAGAACTATGTGCTTTCTATCAGCATACATGTGTAAGTGTCAGTACTATGTGATTTCTATCAGCATACATGTGTAAGTGTCAGTATTATGTGCTTTCTATCAGCATATATGTGTAAGTTCAGAACTATGTGCACAAAAATATATGATCCAAATATGATTTAGGCTTCTGTGAATCTTAAATATTCCTAATAATATATATAAAGCAAATATGACAACAATAGATGAAGAAAAATATGATAAAGCGTAATTACAAAAATTATGTCCACAATAATTTTGTAATTAAAATTATTCTACATAACAGTAAACTAAAACCATATATAAAAAATAATTATATTTGTTTATATAGGTACGGATGATTTTGCCAAAGGTGCTCAACTAGATAATCTTTAAGCTGTGTATGAATTTGTTGATCCTTAATATTCTTGTAGTTCTGAATAAACTCCTCAAGTTTAGGTGTAGAGTCATGAGAAATTTTCACATTTTCTCCCACCGCATCATAATTGAAATCATCTTTTTCATCTCGCTCATCCTCAATTATCATGTTGTGCATAATAACATAAGCCCTCATGATTAGTCTAAGTGTATCATCATCCAAAAACTAGCTAGCCCTCGAACGATAGCAAAACAAGCTTGTAGAACTCCAAAGGCTCGTTCAACATCCTTCCTACAAGATTCCTAAGCTAGGGCAAAATATTTCTTCTTATTACCTTGTGGCTCAGGTATGGTCTTTACGAATGTGGCCCATGCAAGATAATAACACATTGTATAATCATGACCATTAATGGTATAGTTGACCTCTAGAGCTTGACCTTCATCTAGCCTTGCAAATAGAGTTTGACCGTTGCAAAACGTTGATGTCATTGTGTGAACCTGGCATCCCAAAGAAAACATGCTAAATCCATAGATCTTTGTACATACCTCGCCATTCATAAGGATGGTTTTTTTCACCTCTAATGCATACAATCTATGGACCCAAGCATACCAGTAAAACCTCTTCGTTCTCTAATTGCAAGTAATCTAGCGGTATCATCTTCATTAGGCGATCTTAAGTACTCGTCTCCAAAAACTTCAACAACAACGGCGACAAACCTCCTGAGACTTTCAATTGTCATACTCTCACCAATACGGACATAATCATCTATAGCATCAGCTGCTACTCCATAAACTAACATCCGAAATGCTACTGTAATCTTCTACAAGCTAGATAGACCAAGTATATCGGCAGCATTCCTTTTTTGCACAAAATATTCATCATGTTGTTCTACAGCTTGCAGTATACGCAGAAACAACGTACGATCCATTCGAAACCTGCACTATAAAATAATTAGACACACATATATAAGCATCTTTTCTACAAAATGTGCTCATGGCATACCTTCGTCTGAAATAATTTGGCACGTATGTTGGATCATTGGCAAAATAATCCTAGTATAGCCTCTGATGTCCTGCCTGTCCATCGCGCTGAAGCACTTGATGCCCATGAATAGAACCGTAATGTTTTGGTTCTTCATCAGACTCATCCTCGTCAATTACCACATGTACCACATCAAAAAATAAATCATCATCATCATCTAACACCTGGTTTATGAGAAAGCTATGTTGATCCATGGTAGATCTTTTTTCTTATCTCAAACTAGAATTAGACAATATTACGGAAGATCTTTGTGGTGTCGTAACAAGTCAACAAGAGGAGGAGCCCTAGTAGAGAACAGGCAAGGACACAGGCAATGGCAATGAGCACAACCTGATGGCAGCGCTAGCATATCTAGAGACCAGCCTACCCTTGTACGTGTATTGCAAGGTTGGAGACCTGGAGTCACCATACCAGGAAGGATGAGCGGACAGAAAAGGTCAGACTTTAGGAGCTACGGATGAAGGAACAGCTGGCCGACGGAACAAGTCAAGCACGGAAAAGTCAGAATCCAACTAATTATGTTTCTTGCCCCGTCCTCATCCAACTAATTGAGGATGTGGCAAGTTCAAAATATTTTTAGGTGCAAAATATTAGGAAGCTGTTGTGGAGAAAACTAGTTTTTGTAAAACAATTATTTAAGAGAACCTCCGATACAGAGTTTTAGGAGCTATATTTTTTGAAACTCTTAGAGTTGCTCTTAATTCTAATCTCTACTCCTAAAAAGAGTAAACTGGACCCGTTCACCCCATCCGTGGTGAAGCCCGACTCCCCACCTACCCGATCCCACGCCCACTCCCCCAACTCCCCAAGCGCCCATACTGCTCCCACGGTCCCACCACTACCTGCTCTCCCCCGTCGGTCGTCGCCCTTGCCCCGCGCCTCTTGCCTAGAGTTATTAGGACCGGACAAGACCGGCGGTCGGACCGCTAAAAGATCGAACCAGAGCCTAAACCGGTCCTGGTTCAGTTAAAAGACCGTCTGTGCAATCGAACCGCTATAAACCGGTTGAACCGGTGGGTTTTTCATCGAACCGGTGAACCGGGCGGTTCCATTTGAACCGGTGAGTTTTTGATATTTTTTCAAAGTTGCCCCTCAGTGTACTCAGGACGACCTTACCTACATAGGGGCATTATTGGAAATTGGTCAAAATGGGTCTTTAGAATTGTTTTGCCGGCTGAATCGCTGAAGCGAAGGGAAAATTTTCCCTTTTCGCGCGAGTGGCGCGGGACGGCGACACGGCGAGCAGCGGCGGTTGTGCTCCTGCGGGCGACGCACGTAGGCGGCTACGTTGGGCGGCGGCGCACGCTTGAGGCTCCGGTCAGTGGCACACGCAGGCGGCTGTCACGCCCGACGGGCAACGGGGCAGCTGGGCCTCTGAGGCAGCGGCGGCCGGTAGGGGCAAGCAACGGGCGGCTGCGGCCTGCGGGGCGGCGATGTAGCTGCTTCTACGCACTTCAACCAGGGCTGGCTGGGCGCCTGCTTCTCTGCTCCAAGCTTCTCGACGCCTGCTTCTCTGCTCAGCATCTGCCTGCTTCTCTGCATCAAGTCCAGGCTCCAAAGTCTAGCGACCAGATCCCGACCGGCGACAGCTGCTGCTGTGCTTCATCTTTAAGCTCCATCCATGCATCCACGGCTCCACGACATGGCTAATGGTGAGCTTGTGTTCTATGCATATTATGTCTTTTTCCGCACTGCTAAGTTACTGACAAATGGAGTGCTTTCTAGTTAAAACTATATTAGGCATATGCGGATCTGACGAACTGAGTGCTAGAAAAATAATTGAACCATAATTATTAATTATTAATTATATATACCGGTTCAATTTGTCTGGTTTAAAACAATTAAACCGGTGGTTCAACTGGTCCTATACGGTTGGACCAGTGAACCGAGGGCCCGCCGGTTCCATGTCCGGTCCGGTCTAAATAACTTTGCTCTTGCCCCTCGCTGCCGCCGGCTCCACCTCGCGCCCCTCCTTCCCCGCCTCCGCCCGCCGCCGCTGCCCTGGCCCGCGCGCCCTCGGCCGGTCCCCACCGGCTGCGCCCGGCCGAGCCGCCACCGCCCATGCCTGCGCCTGGCGGCCGATTGGGCTGCTCGCGCGCGGTAGGGGCCAGTGCTGGTGGCGCGCGCGAAGCAGGCTCGAGCGGGAGCGCGCGCGGAGCAGGGCCTGCGAGCGGCACCCACGGAGCTTGTTCGCGGGGCCGCGCAGGAACGGGCCCGATCAGGCACGCGAGGCCGCGCCGGAGCAGTCGCACGGTGCCGTGTCGGCAGGCGCTTCGAGCCACGAGGGGACAGCTCCATGGACCTGAGCTGCTGCCGGTTCTCCGAGCTTGGTGGAGGGGCTCTGCAAGGAGGCGACGACGACTCGGAGGAGGCAACAAGGCGCCAGGCTTCTTCTGCTCCTCCGCAGGCCGCAACACCTCCTGCGCAGACGCAGCCGCGGGCCTCGGGTCCGCCGTCGTCGTCCAGCCATGACCCGGTGATCCTGCAGTTCGGCAAGGCCATGAGGCCTGCGCTCATCCCGCTGCAGATGAAGGTGGTCGACCTGGCCGATTGATGCTTAATAATGCATTGATTTAGTACCGTGCAGCCTGAGTGCTTGTCTGGAGTATTACTGCCACTTTTTCCATCCTTGATGACAGGGAGAATGCTGGACAAAAGCAATGGTGACATAGCTGCCGACGGGTACAAGTACAAGGTGAAAAAATTTAGCTGAGGGCAATTTTTCTGCTGGTATCGAGCTGCTTGTTTCTTACTGTGCCTGTCAACTAATAACCTTTTGTCTGATCTCTAAATATTTTTATTGAAAAACTCTGGAATCTAAATATGAAAATTGCTGTCCTTAGTCTTAACATATAATTTGTTGTGTTGAAGTACTGTTACTACTGAGATCAGCATGCTGAATGTTTCAGCATACGGAGAGGAGTATTCTTGATTTGTTTCTTGCTTTGACCTAAACCATATGTTTCAGGATGATGCTAAGCTCATAACTGACAATAACCTGGAGGCGTATAGATTCTCTGTCTCCTGATCCAGGCTTATACCAAGTATAACCATTCTTTGTGCAGAAACTTTATCATGTATGAAGCAACAAATTTCAAGGATCTTCGATTAAACTTTCGTAAGTTAAATACACAGATGGCTAGACACGGTATGCCTATTGCAAATAAATTTTGAATGGTATTTATATCTGGTAATTGTTTGAACATAAGCAATATCAATAACTATTGGGTTCTTCAGGTGTCCAAGTCCCTCTGTTTGTAATTATATGACATTCAGGACAAGGTAATGTATGTCACCTATGTGCCCACGTCTCCTAAAGTTGCAGGTGCCTGCCTGTGAGGCACCAGAATGAGTGAGCTCTTACTTCCTTTCCTACCAGCCATCCCTTTACTACCACCAAGTATTAGTTTGCATCTGAAAGAACCCAACCCCTCCCTCACCCACTCATGTTGGTATTGCATTAGTACTAAAAAAGGTAAAAATGCGTTGATCATTGATTTAATCATGGCTACAACTGATATAGGTGATATGTCTTCGTCCAATTACATTGATTCAATCTCCTTTTTTTTCAACAGGAATTCTTGTGCCACTTTAAAGCCTGGACTCGGCAGCCACAAACATGAGTGATAACCTGAACTTCGAGCAGATGAAGGGTGTTGTACTTGAGTATTTTCCTGTAACTTATTTGTGTAGTATTTTAACCTTTGGTGTGAAACAATGGTATTCTAGCATATAATTAATTCTTTTGATTTGTTGGAGGTTCTATATTTAAGTAGTCTTTCAAATTTGCTTCATGCTCAGTTTAACATTTTCTGTTTGTTCTATGAATGATCACTGAGATGTATGGGTGAATTTGAGCATTGATGATATAATGGCAACTTAGAATTTTGAAACTCCCGTAGCAATGTACGGGCAAATGCTAGTCAAATAGAATTTGAGTCACGATCGAGGGGAACACGTCGTATGGTTTTGCAGCAACAACGCCGTTGTTTAAAGAAGCGGGTTCGCGCGACGCGGATCGGGGTTTGGGCCTTTTCGTGAAAAAAAAGTCACACAGACCCATAACTAAGTATTAGGCCGGATTAGGCCCAGTCCATTTTGCCCACGACAGGTACGAGCTCGATTTCCGCAGTTCCGCTGAGTTAGCCCAAACGTTCGATTTGTACTTATATAGGGCCCAAATACGGTGACCTTTGTTTTCTGGAGCTAAGCAGCAGAAATTGGTCAGTCACAGACTCACAGTTGAATCGAGATGCAGCAAATGGTTCCCACAAAGTCACAGCTAGAAAATCCCGTTTTTTTCTCAGGAGAAAAAAGTTATCCAAGTCCATGTATTATGGAGTATATATACTACAAACACATCGTTACGGGAAGATCGTCTACAAAACAAAACATCCAGTGTCGGTCACCGGCGCCCATGAAGCATGAACGAACTGCAGCAGCAAAGGCTCGCATTAACTCAGCTGTAGCGCAGCGCGCACAGGCAGGCAGAAGCACCGGATCATGCTATTGCATTGCTAGCTCCAGCACAGGCCTCGCGAAGCGCGCCGGGTCCTCTGAGACCGCTGCCCTGACCCCGCTCCGCTCGGGTCGGCCGCCCCCACTCGCCGGGGCAAGGAGCGCCTGCGCGCGCGGCATGCGTCGACCACGCGCTGCCGCGCGCACCCGCGCCCGCCAATGGCAGCGCGGCCACTCGTCGCGCCCCCTTCCTGTCCGCTCGCCACGGCGCGCAGCACATGCCGCGCATGCAGCAGAAAACGATTAAAGAGATCGCGCCAGTAGCATCCAAAAGGCAGGCTAGCTAGACGTTAGAGGCTTAGAGCTACGGCATGTTCGGTTGGCTGGTTCGTATAGTTGCTGGTTCGTGACGAAGTATGGTTGGCTAGTTTATGTGAGAGAAAAATATTATTCCGACTAAAAATTTACGATCGTTTACGACAAACCACAGCCAAACGAACAGACCGCTAGCTCTCTCGGTTCTCCTCGGGCGGGGAGACGGAGAGACGACTGCCCTGTTCGCTCGTGGCTTACCGTTGGTTGATTTGTTCTGTGAGGAAAATGCTGTGTGCGTTGGCTTAAAAAATACGCAGGCCGGACGAGGCGACGCGCCCCGGCCCGGTTGGTCTCGTGCGGCTGGCTACCAAAAGCTAGCTAGCTAGGCCCGTGGTTGGGTTTCCAGTAGGACATGGGGGCTTGCCGCTTGCGTTGCATGCATGCATGGTCCACGTGTGTTGCTCGTGTACGAGTAGTGTGTACGTATCGGCCTTACGTGTCCGTCAATGTGATACCATACCAGCAGCAGCAGCGTGCACTACATCATCCATCCATTAGTGCAAGCCATCTAGAAAGGGTGACTAGCTAACAGTGACCGGTTTTCTACGCCAATAGTAATATATTACATATCATGCATGGTACAGTACTGGCTTATTTATATCTGTAGATTTCAACTGAAAAGCTAGGATAGGTAGTACACCCGATTCCTGAGAAATTAAACACAGTAAATTTGAGCTTGACTAGAGGACGGAACGGAAGACGCATGCATTGCACGACGTACGCAAGCGTCCCGTCCCATCCAAGTCTGCCTTATTATCTTTAGCCCTGTTGCACGCCACGTGCTCAACAGCTCAAAGACTGTTCGTCACCAACGTTTTCATCGATGGGATGACGCATTTGTCACATTATTGCACCTAGATGGCTAGATCTAACAGATCTCTCTCAACTTTTTGTGTGCGTGTATGTAAAGTCTAGCTTATACGAGCGGTGACCAACAGCACGTGCAGAAACATTAACGTATTAGGCGGCCGATACCCGATGATGTTGGTTTCATGGTTCTGTACTTTGGTTGAGGGGCAAGATTACTGCGCTGCTGACGCATAGTGCAAGCATGTTCATGTTTGTGGTTTAAGATCAGGTGGAAGTTCTCAAAAACAAAAAAGAGAGAGTAAAGTGCTTAAACTTGCACTTGCTTGTGTAGGAGTATATACGCCGCTGGTTGGTGGGCAATGCCGCAATACTGACCAATGAAACCTAGCAACGCCCACTCGCCACGCCCCATGAATGGCCCCCGCACGGCAGCGAGCCAGCCAGTGCCCGCGCGCGGCCCAGCCAGCGGAACGCGCCACGGGGGACGGGGACGAGGACGAGGCGCCCGACGCAGCGCGGCATGGCGAAGGCGAGGCGCAACGCAAGCCGAAGCGGCCAAGCGACCAGCGTGCAGCCCCCTCGCCCTCGTCCCAGGCTCTCTCCCACTGGAATCCACCCAACCCGCCCTTCGTCTCCAAAGCACGCGCCCCGCGACTCGGCTCCGCCTACGTGTCAGCAGCGTCCCCGCCGGGCGCCCGCCGGGCGCCCACGTACCCCGCCGCGCTCTCCCACGTGCCCCTCCCTCTGCGCGCGTCCGATTGGCCGAGCCGCCCTTCTTAAACCGCGCCTGCCCCCCGGGCCCCCAACGCCGTGCTCCGTCGTCGTCTCCGCCCCAGAGTGATCGAGCCCACTGACCTGGCCCCCGAGCCTCAGCTCGTAAGTCCGCCGGCACCGGCAGCGCGCCTCGTCATGGCCATGGTGCAGCCGGCTGACACGGCCGTCAAGGCCAACGAGATCCTGGCGCGGTTCCGGCCCATCGCGCCCAAGCCCACACTGGCGGCCGCGGCCGCGGCGGCGTCGCCCGTGGCGCAGGCCGCGACCGAGGGCGTCGTGGCCGCCAACCGCGTGCTGTGCCATCTGCAGAGCAGGCCGTGCCGCGCGCGGAAACGCGGCCGCCCCACCGTCGTGCCGGTGTCGCCGCCCAAGTCGGGCTCTGGCGCGCAGTCGCCCGCCAAGCGGAAGAGAGCGGCGACGCCGTACCCGCCTCTCCGGTGCGCGGCGGCCACGGGAGCGCATGCGTCCGCGGTCGTCCCGGTCAGTGCGCGCCTCCCTCTGCCGTCGCTCCCGCCGGCGAGTGCGGGTGCCGAGGACCTCGCGAAGGTGGCGGCGGAGGGGAGGGACGTCCCCGTGGAGCGCGACCTGCTGCGGAAGCTGCTTGAGCCCAAGG
Source organism: Miscanthus floridulus (assembly GCF_019320115.1). Taxonomy (NCBI): domain Eukaryota; kingdom Viridiplantae; phylum Streptophyta; class Magnoliopsida; order Poales; family Poaceae; genus Miscanthus; species Miscanthus floridulus. The sequence goes on along the minus strand of NW_027097074.1, from coordinate 19,570 downwards.
TCATCTCGCCGCGGGCGGTGCGCCCCGTGTGCTCTGCCATCCACGTCGGGTGCATCCACCGCACCGACGCGACCTGCACTGCCGCCGCCTCGAAGACGGCGGTTCAGGTGGAGGCGGAGCTGGAGGTCGACGCGCTCCCGGCGGTGGTCTCCGACTCCAGCAACCGCGTCCGGCTCGTGAACGACGCGTACAAGGAGATGGTGGGGCAGCCCGAGTGCCCGTGGCTCGACGCCGTGGCTGCGACGTCGAGGAGGATCAGCGGGGAGGTGGCGCTGGTGGCAGCCGACCAGTCCTCCCTGCCGGAGACGTACGGGGCGTTCACATGCACGGCAAAGATCGAGTGGGAGGACGACGGGAAGGTCACCTCCATCGCTGTACTCTGCGACGTCAGCCGGCTGCACTGCGAGTCCAGAGACTACCTCTTCACCTGGAGGTTCCGTACCGCCGACGCCGACGCATCCGTTGGCCACAGCTCCGAGGAGATTAGTGAGAGTTAGGGAAGCTTGCTTGAGCTGCATTCTGTGTACACTGCAATGAAACCAAGTGCATAGGCTAAGCTGCTGGCTGCATGTTTAGAACTAATCAGTTTCCTCTTTCGCGAAGTCCATAGGATGTAGACCCAGTTCTGAAATCTGGAGTAAATATAAGATGTCGACTGGAGAATGCGAAGGAAATATAACCTGTACTTTCATGAAACTAATCTACTACCTGACTATTCTTATTTCATCACGTATCAGTCATGATATAGTATCTTTCTCTCACAACAAAACAGTATCAGTCAACTTATAAGCCAAAGCCACAGAAACAATTAAGCGAACAGGTGCATAACTATGGGTTGCCCATGAACACACGGACATGCAAGAGTGGTCGTGCGTTAGTAGCAGACTGGCAGCTCATGTGTGATATAGCCAAAAGCAAGTAGGCATCATCATTCAACTCAGAAATGGCATGATGTCTCTTTTTCAGATACCAGCCAAGCAAGCACACAGGATTGAAATACAACAATGCCATCCACGAACAAACGATTTGGAAGGATACTATTTTGTTTGATTGCAAGATCATGCTTATTACAAGTTTGATAGATGCATATTCTAGCTCGTACTTTCACAACGGACACGGTTGAAAGCAAAGGCGGTCCAGGAGGAAAACAACATCGTCCCAATGTCAGGCTCAGAGACTAGAGGTCTAGAGCTCAGGAGGAAAACAACATGGTCCCAGTGTCAGGCTCACAGACTAGAGGTCTTGAGCTCATGCTTGCTCCACCTTCGGGGGGCCTCTCCACTTGAAGTTCTCAGCGTAAGCCTTAGGCTGCATGGTTAAAAAACAATCCGGTTATCACAACCAAGCCAATGTATTTTCAGCAACACCGATCAGTGATCAGAACGAAAAAAATATCAATTCAAACATATAAACACAATTATTCTATTAGCACAAAACATGGCATACGTGAGCCATATCTCACATATGACAGACACCAAATGAGGCAATTGGCTAGACAGCAACGCAAGTTATCACCTTAGAATGAAGCATAGCAATAGAAAGGTAAATCATTTCTCCAGTTCATGCAATATAAATAGATACACTACTTTGAACTGTCCCAAAGCAAGCTTATTCCAGCTATTGCTTTAAACTAGCATTTGCTTCTATAGTATTAAGGTAAAGTACAGCTCGGTCCTGGCAGCCGTACCAAAAGCAAAAGTCCAGTCAAGCAAAGACTACTGGTAATGAGCCAGTTCCATCGCCTGATTGGACCTGTGCCCGGACGGTCACTACAAACCAATAGCATGCACGTTGCATCAAAATAATTTGATCAGACTAGTATAGTGCCAGGCAAGTACAGAAATAGCTGAGGAGGATTATTGGCCTTACTGTTTAGCTTTCAGGACATTCCACAAGCACGCAAATATTTAACTTCGATACTATATCACCTGTGTGCCCGTATCTGTTCCTTACTGTTTATCAAATAATTGTGTTTTGATGTAGTAACGCACTTGCTGCTTGTAATTCTAATTCTGGCATAACAAGTGAACTGACACATACCTCAAATGCTAAAGCAAAATCGCTGGTCTCAGGGATAAAAAGACTAATTCTTAGCAGGTATATGTCTTACATGTAAGAATGCATGTACCGTGAGAAAACTGCCAAAACAGCAGTCACATTGCATCAACAGAAACATCGATTCAACCTACGGAGTATATGGCAGCTAGCACGTAGCAGCGTGTCCTTATCCACATCCTACTAACGAAAGATAGGGTTCAAGAGTCAACCAGGATGGTAAAACTCCGCCAACTGTTCCATAGTTCACACATTCATACATCGTAGCTACAGCACTAATGCCAAATTTGGTTTTTTCTTCCCAACCTGACTTCTCAGTTATAAAAAAATGTTGAAGGACTCAAACAACTTCTTAAAAGGGGACATACAGTGGCCATGCAACATGTGAACATCAAGAAATCGTTCAAATGCTACCATCAGCAGCAGGTTACCCATCTCAAGTGCCCATTACCTCTTTCCTTTCAATGGCATATCATGTAAGACTCATATGGACAACTATACTGACCGCACGCTCAAATATTGGTGAGACTGATCGAGAAATCTCAAAACGCATCTACCGAGCACACGCACGCACACCCTACTCACGCACACGCTGAGTTCCCTCAGGGTAAAATCCCCAGTGCAACACCCGGCCGATCCCAAGACTGGGAAACCAACTTGACAGGTGGCCTCCACGACGCGAGGAGCCACCACTGCGCTGTGAGCTTCGCAATTAAACCTTTACAATTCCTTTTCCTCCCTTCTGCCCTTCTCCATGCTGGTGTTACCCATGATGGTCAATCCCTCCCTCACCCCAAGGTAAGGTAGTCCCCACCTCAACCAGAATGACCTCACGCACACACAAGTCAGACCCAAACTCCTACCTCCTCTACTATTCGAACCGTCGTCTTAATAATCCACAGCACAACTCCCTCCCTAGGTTGAACACCCCCCCCCCCCCCCCCCCCCCGACACACACACACACACTGCCTCTGCCACACATTATACAAGCATCGCGTAATCTTTATCCACACAATCAGCACTAAGGTACACTGTAGCATTTAACATGTTTATGTCAAAGATGAATACTATTGTATTTATCATGTACAAACATGCTGAGACATGCCAAGTTGCACACAGAAAAATAAGGCCATTTACTTGTGAAATGCTTTTAGATTTAGTTCAGGTAATAAGATGTGTAGTAGATAGATAGCAATAAACAAAGTTCAAAAAAGGCTTCTAAACCAAAAAGATACTACTAAGGTAGAAATCTTGTATGAAGAAAGACACTAAAACTTTGTCAATATTTTGCAGCTGAATTTTCATAATCTGACTGATTTTTCACCGTACAATCCACCCATGCAAATTAAGTATTCATCTATAGAACAGAAACTTGGATCTCAGATGTTCCAGGCTTCCAGCACTCAATGGTTCACTATCTTGCATATTACATACATACAACAGCAAGGTGGCATGTGGAAAGAGAATATATCTTGGAAACAAGATAGCATACCATTTCATTAAAGCATCATTAATATATCTGGAAAAACTTTATGGATCTTGTCCCTAACAAGTGTCTTTCACTTCACAGTTCTTGAAACTTAAATTACTTCCTATGACTTGTCATTGCACTAAAACATGCACACAACACATACACTGAGGAAATAGTATATTCTACCGCCACAATGGCATTTGTAATTTAGATAGAATATTTAGTTGTGAGGGTTTGTACTGCACTGGGAAAAAAAAACAGATGCACTGTTGACAATATACAGCTGTATAAGATAAACTTTGCAAGAAGATGACAAGACAACTTTGTAGGATCTAAATACATGGTAAAAGAAAAGCATTAACAAGTCAACAAGGATATGTAGGGAGACATACATACCTTCAGAAGAGGTGTATGGCGTTTCCGAACCTACAAAAAAAGAGGCAATGTAAGTATAGTCCTGCATTTTTAAGAAACCTTCATTTCAAAACATTGGATACTTCAACAGTAGCCCAAAAGAATATATCTAGAAAAAAATACAATGAAAATATGGCTTCAGTTTAGTTCAGAAATAAAACGAAACACTATATGCATTCAACAAGAAAGCTACAAGCGCCAGTAGAATTGGAAATGAACAGTAGGTTTTGTAGAGCGATCTATCAGTTATCAATAGCAGTATAGCACTTGTGTTGAATAATAGCCCCATAGGAGCAATACCACAATAGATAGGAGTACACGGAAAGAACTCTAGTAACATATACATAAGGGACTTTATACTTCTAACACTACCACCAGGTATAGTGCAATACTACATCAAATGAAGTTATAGTGATTTCAACTTGAAAAGATAGAACTTAAAGCAAGCAGCACAAGTACAAACTGGAAGCAAATAATTTGCATCGAAAAGCATTTCAAGATTAGCTTGAGAAAAAAAGTAGGTAGTAAGACATTTTAGACAAAGTACAGCACTACACCCTCACACCTGATATTGTCATCAACCTCATGTTTTCCATTAGTTGACAAAAATCAGTATGAAAATGCTATCGAGGGACTAGTATGTGACAGTAGACCAATAACTATTATTTGGAAATTAAAATTACTAAAAAAACTCATTATAACTGGAACAAAACTATATATAGTGCATCTTGAAGTCTATGTTCATTTCTACCTCAATAGATGAACCACAAACAGATCTAGTTTGTCTACCATCACTGCTTTGTTAGACAACTAAGCATCAATACCCTGTAATTGCTTCCTCAAAATTTAACTTTATAAAGATAAAAGGAGGAGTAAAAAGATCCCACAGCCACATGTTAAAAAGAGTGTCATTCAAGCTTGCTTCAATCTTTCCAAATAGGCCTGAAGTAGCAACCGCAAATATAACATCTAAATTTCGTGTGGTATCTACAAGGAAAAAACGAAACCCACCACATAATTCCATCCATGTTTTTCAGCAAACGCCTTTGCTGACTCTGCACTGTCGAACGTAAGTCCTGCTTCACCGACATTAGCATATGGGTCCCCAGTAGATGTCCATCCCATCAACGGGTTCTCCCACCTAGCATGGATTCAAATGACAACCAATTTGTCAGAGGATGTTGGGGAGGGGGGATTTATTTACGAGAAAACGATAAAACAAACTGCAACAGTTGTCTAATTACTTCCTTCATTTTGCAGCCAAATAATTTAATAAGCTCTGATGCAATCATGCATGCATATGGTCTACGTCCAAAAAATGAAAATAAGGAGAAATGACCACACTGGTCCAGCATCTGGTGTACTGGCCAAGGGACACGTTGCATTCACACCATTTTACAGAATTATAACCCTACAACGAGCTGCTACTCAACAGAAGAACCCATCACTACATCAGACGGATGGTAAAGTCATAATGCAGTTTCCAAGGGTGCGAAAAAAAAAAAAAAACAATACGAGTATTGGCAGATCTAAATTGTATGATGTTACTGAAGTTCCAGTAACAAATAAGAATAATAGGAGAGTTTAAGAGAAAGATAAGACTCTACATAACCATTGAGAATCGCAATGCATACTCAAGTATAGTCATTGTTAAGAACTAGCATTAATCTCTGGGTATATACTCCCATTCCATCTTGAGACCATGTAATTTTGTAGTGACATTAAGTGATTGGAGAAAGGGACTTCAGCAGTGCATCAACAATTGGAAGTTGGTAACATGTAATTGTAAGATAAATCTATTAAGGTAGCCAATCTGACAGCAACAAAGCCTTAGGGATAAGATTCAGGGAGGCAAAAAAGGCTAAAAAAGCAGAACAGGAAGCATACTTTTGGGTTGACAAAAAGTTAATTTTCCACCTCCCGACTTTGCCTGAACCTTGCTGGGATGCAGTCCTAGCTGGTGAATAAATTAAAACCTGACAATTCACAAGGATAAGCTGACCAGTTGTGAAGAAGAAACTGAAACATTCCCATTGGCAGAGATGCATAAATTACAAGAACAAAAACCAGAACATATCAGCAGTGAACATATCTGTTATAATTGACCCTCTTCATCTCAAACCATAGTTAGTGTCCTACTTATAAAACCAGACAATACTGCCAGTTCAACCAAAAAAAGAAAATGGAATCCATGCTTAGTATGGTCCAATGCGTTAAGTGTTAACTAATAATTTTCCAATTAAAACTGGGAAAATGATAATTTAGTTCCTTCTCGAGTGGGTGAGAGGTTTTAGACTGCCGACCTACTGCCTGCACTCCACGCGCCACAGGATGCAAAAGAAAAGGGACATGCATGCTTTTGTCGCTTGAGTGACTTGGCTATATGTGAAGTTGTGAACCTTTAGGCTTTAGTTATGCACAAACATTTAACCCGCAGTAAGTATAGGCATATAGCTACTTTGAACCAACAATAGGACCAATGAAATGGGAACCATAGCTTCAGTTATCTGGGTCTCAAGCTTGTGTGATGGGACAATACAACAATAAAGATTGGAAAGTATAGTATTTAAGCCAATCGAGCAAAAATGGTGGTATATATTAAAAGCTTCAAACATAACAGTGCTACTTTTCTATAAGATACAATAGACCAATGGGCAATGGCACATCACACAATAGTGTTCATGAGGTGAAGCTTCTTCCTATAAGATCCAAATCTGATTCTGATATTTTATTTCAACATTGATTTCACAAAGCTCACATATGTTGCATCTAAGTGTAACTAACCCTGCACGCATCTATCCTGCTGAAAATTAGACAACTAACATCCACCCAACATAATCTAGGCTCTGATGATGCTCAGTTTCCTGACCCAGACATGCCCATTTTCATCACAAATACTTCTAGAAGCAAGCATAAACGTGCACATTCCTCTCACAGAAGACCCTCTTGCAGAGGAATCGAACTGGGTCGCCAACTCGACATGAGGGGAAACCCACATCTTATACACATTCTTCTAGTTCACAGCTTGACCTTCAGACCAATCGATAACAAAACAGAACAACGATTTAGCATCTGTATCCCACACCATACTCCAACCACAACCGACACAACGATCCAGTCCCAGCGTCCCCGTATTGACTCCAGAACGAACATCTCTCAAGACGCCCGCATGGATCCACACCAGCTACCATTTCCCAGATAAAAACAGAACACAAGAGGGAAGGGATGCACCGCGTTACCTTGCGGCGGAGGTGCTCCGCAGGGATGCCGGAGACCATCCCGATCTCCCCGGGCTTGATCTCAACGAGGGCATCGGAGGCCTCCGCGGAGAGCATCCGCGCCGGCGCCGGTGTAAGAAGCGCGCGGCGAAGGGAGGGGAGGCTCCGCCGCAGCGGGGCAGCCATCTCGTCGGAGCCGTACACCGGAGAGGAGGCTAAGGGGGGGGGGGGGGGGGGGGGGGGGGGGCTTGTGAGCTTGTGAGCGCAGGCGACCTGCTAATCTGCTGCTGAACGACCTGGTTGGATCGAGAATATGACGGAGCGCATCCTTCTTCTTGGGCCACCAGCCCATAATTGTTGGGTACTAGGCCCGCACAGTACACTGGGTTAGGCCTTAGATACGGGCTTCTCATTCTTCTAAGTAAAAAGAGCAATGGATCTTTCGCAGGCCGGTCTTTGGCTAATTAGGCCCGGAAGTGTTTGTATGATTGTATCATGCATGACACTAAAAATGCATGGTAGTATATACTATTTTTTTTCTCGAATAAGCAGGAACTCTGCATATCATTTTAATTAAGAGAAGAGAGTTTAATTTACAAGACTTCCGGCCTTGCATGGTAGTATATACTATTATACTCCCTTCAAAATACAAATTTACTATTATCTTTTATAGATCATTTCCAAGTATCCAAACTCAGCACATAAACTGTTTAGAATACAATGTCTGAACTAGTCTATCAAGAAAACGAAAAGAAAAGAAAAAACAAAGGCAAACAGAAGGACTTTGCATGGTGGCATACTGGCATGCGTGAAGAAAGGACAGCAACCTTATCTGCATTATGCATCTGTCAACTCTTCACTCCTAATAAGTGCTGACGACGACGTCAGTCCGTCCAAAAGGTTCACGCTCTGTTCGGCTTACCCCATATTTGAAGGAACAGTGTTTTTCTCTCACGACAATTTAGCCCGACTTGTTTTTTCAGTCAGAATAGTGTTTTTCTCTCACGACAATTCAGCCAGAACAGTGTTTTTCAGCCAATTTCAGTTAAGATTCAGCAAGCCCAACGGGACTTTAGAATAATCTGCTGGCTATCAGAGTCCATTAATCAATGGATGGAAGCAGCCTCATGATAATCGAGATTCTCACAGGCACAGCCAATGTAAGCAGATGGTGACAGCCAGTGGATTTTCTTTACGTGTTGCATACTTGCACACGCTGATCCTTAGCCGCCATCATTCTTCAGTAACTGACGCTTGGCAGCGTTAGGTTTCCGACTGTTCTTCTTCAGACATCCTATATACTATACTAAAATTTCTCATCTTCATCCTATCCACTGATCAGTCAGAAAATGACAGAATTCGTTAACCTAACCACAACGGAAATCCAAACTAGCTTACTTCAGCTCACGAACTCTGGTTTACCTATTCTTCCCCTTGTTTTCATTTGACCTGACGCCGAATGTAATAATATATAGGAGCATGATACATACCGGGAGACTGCATGGAAGAGTCGCAGGCCTTTGATCCGTTCAAGCACACGCTTATTTACCTTTACGAGCCGTGATGATTAAATTACAGCATATAAAAAAGCTGGGCTCCTTCAGAGTCCACGCCTTGGCAAGCAATCAAACCTGGCTAGCTGCAGGTCAACAGCCCGATCGGGAGGGACGCACTGCAGAGAGTCAGAGACGAGGACATCAGAATCTTGCACAGAAAGTTAGGTGTGTAATCACTAATCACTGGCACGCACCGGTGGTAATCGTGAAAACGATGCTCATCTCTCGTGCCGCTCGTGAAATAAAAAACCAGCGAGCAGTGGCCGTTTCTGGATGATGGAATTAAATATGCGTGTTAGGACAGTTTGTCCTGACAAGCTATACGTATGGGTTATCCGTGCTTCATCTCGCTGATTCTTGCTGACTTAATTACTGTATGCGTGCATTAACTGAACATATAGAATAACACATTCTCACCTTAACTATGTAAGTCGGCCTGTTCGTTTCGGCCGAATTGGATTATAAGTCAGGGCTAAAAGTACTACGGACTGGTTTGGTTTGAGAGAAAAACGTTGTTCAAGCACGAGCGAATAAGCCAAAACGAACGTGCTGCTGCAGCATCCAATCGGTTGGATGAGTTGGACGGGTAACAAATACAGCAATAGGCTAGTGCACAAGAAACGTCGTACGTCAGCTGGAGCGTGGTATGCTCTTGGAAAATTCCTGCATTTGGTAATGGAAACACGGACTAATCACTGAGTCAAACGTGGCAAGCAAGACAGGGGAAATGGATTGAATAGTGCTTCGCCCCTCCACGCTTGACCAAGCGCGAGCTGCCCTGCGCGGCTGCGCCGTCCTCACTTGGCCTGGTCGTCCCACCCAGAGTCCAGAGACCGGACGAACGACTCGGCACGGATGGATGGATGGCGAGGCCAAGGCGAGACGAAAAGCCACAAGCAGCTCAGGCTTGCAGTGCTGCTCCAGCGTCCAGGCTCTATAAAAAGTCGTGGTCGTCCCCGACACGGGGGGAAGTCGCAAACGGTATGCGAGAAATGATGTTCTGTGGCACGGGCAGCTTCAAGGACGTCGACAAGGAGGAGGGCGCGGCCGGCGCCGGCGCCGGCGGTGGGAAGCCGGTCGCCAAGGCGAAGACGAAGGCGGGCGGCAAGGCGAAGCAGGGGAAGAACAACAACCCCTACGCGTCGCGGGGGCTGGACAAGTTCTCCGTCGTGCTGTCCGAGCTGGAGTCCAAGCGGGAGAAGATCCTGCGGCGCGTCGGCTCGGACGTCGACGCCGACCATCTCATGGTCCGGTTCGTGCAGTCGGAGAAAAAAGGGTGGGTGCCCATCGTCGTCAAGCTCCCGCACGAGGAGGAGCAGCAGGCTGCCGACGGCGCCAAGAAGAAGCAGAGCAAGCAGGCCAGCAAGCCGGCCTCGCAGTCGTCGACGCCGCCCACGGAGCCTTCCAGCCCCAAGGAAGACCCCGTGGCGGTGCAGGCGAAGGCAACCGTGCCGCCGGCGAAGAAGAGTAAGGCCGGCGGCGTGCGGTGGTCCTGGGCCTGGGGAAGGAAGATGATGAGGCCGTGCCATTACTGGCCGCTGGCCATGACGCTGCTGCTGCTGTGCCTCGTGGTGTTCGGGAGGGTGTTCGCCATCTGCTGCACCTCCATTTGGTGGTACCTCTTGCCCATCTTGAGCGGGGAGGAAGCCCTGAGCACGGGGAGATCACCGGCGACGAAGCCCCGCAAGGATGTGAGCTTCAAGGCCGGCGACAAACTAGCGGTGGCGCCGCCTAATTCGCATGGCAAGAGGAGCAGCAGCGCTGGCGCCGCTCATGAGATGATTTCACCGAGAAGCCATGCACATCGAAAGAAGGGGTAACTTGCAGGATGTCTTGTGCTGTAGTTTGTAAATTTTGTGTAGTTGGGTGGCCAGAAAGATCAGATTTTCGTGGTTATCTTTCCTCCCTTTGTTAGAGTTGATTTTGACAGAAAGAACAGGATCTTAGCCATAGATCTAGCGGGTACTACCTTTTCTATTCGGGGTAAAAGATCCTAGAACATGAACAATGACGAGAGAGGGGTGCGGATGTGAGACGTCACCGACCGTCGGAGAGCTTGGCGGAAGAGCTGGAGCCGTCCATGGCGATGTCGGTGTTGCTGTAGAGTCCGATGGTGTGGTCCAGCGATGGCGTGGTGTCCCGACGGTGAAGTCCGGTGGCGGCGAGACGATGGAGCTTTCCGTCACTGGTTGCGTATCCTCTAGATCGGATTAGGGTTATGTCGGTGGGGCGACTGTGGCTGCTCACGGTGAACCTTGTGAAGAGAGCCGCCAGTCCCCACCTCTCTTTATAGCGTAGTGTGATGGGGCCCACCAACCATGTAGGGTTGGACGCCTCCGATCAGGGCGCGAGGTCAAGGCCTAACTCAACCGTTGGACCAAGCTGGAGAGATCACCACTAACAATCTCTCCGTTGATCTCACATTATTACTTAAACTTAACTTACTTTATCTTGTTCTTATTCCATCACATATCAGTGCATAGAGCGTGTCTCATCGTCACGGTCGGTTGTCGTTAGATTAAACAGCTACAATGCACTTCTCTGTTTTGAAACACATTCTTAACTAGGCCCTTATTGTCCAGAAATCACAAGCTTTCCCTAAAACTCATTCCGGTAGGTGTTCTCTGAACACGCTGGGTGGTAAGCCTTTTGTAAGCGGATCTGCAAGCATCTTTTCTGTTTTATATGCTCAAGACTAATTATATGATCCCGAACTTTGTCTTTCACAACATAATACTTTATGTCAATGTGTTTGGCAGCACCATTTGACTTATTGTTGTGAGCATAACATATTGTTGGATTATTAATGCAGTATAACTTGAGTGGTTTATGTATGTCGTCTACCACTTTTAACCCGGACATGAATTTCTTCAGCCAATTCGCCTGCCTTGTGGCCTCATAACATGCTATAAACTCGGCATACGTTGTGGACGATGTAGTTGTAAGGGTCGAGATGGCGACTTGAGGGGGGGTGAATAGTCTTTTCTAAAACTTAATCGCGTTGGCTAATCGATACAAATACGGAATTAAAACTATCGATCTAGCCAAGACTATACCCCACTATATATGTTCACTAGCACCTTGCAAAGATAACAAATATGCAACCAAGGTGCCGGACTAGCTAGAGCTCTTCTAAACAATTCTAAGAGCAAGGTTACACAAACCTATGCCATTAGTATTTTAAGCAACAAGAAAGCTCCTACACATGCTAGTAAGCAAAAGCACAAAGCTAACGATGCTCACTAGCAATGCTCAATAACAAGGCAACCAATGCCTAATTAGAGAGCGCAAATACTTAGCTACACAAACTAAGCAATGTGACTAACAAGGTTACTAAAACCCAATTAGCCACGCAAGGGAGCTACTTCTATGCTACACAAGCAAGAAGGTAATTAGCAAGCTACACAAGCTATCTAATTACAAGAGCAACTACACAAGCTTAATATGTATAAAAGTAATTACAAGCTTGTGTAATGGGGATGCAAACCAACGGGAAGAACAAGGTTGACACGATGATTTTTCTCCCGAGGTTCACGTATTTGCCAACACGTTAGTTCCCGTTGTGTCGACCGCTCACTTGGTGGTTCGGTGGCTAATTAGCATCACCCGCTAAGCCCGCACGTTGGGCGTCGCAAGAACATACCCCTTGAGTGAGGGTAGCTCAATGACACGCTTTACTAGAGTTGCTCTTCGTGGCTCCCGCGGGGCGAGCACAATGCCCCTCATAGCACTTCTCCGGAGCGCCGCACAAGCTTCTTGCGCGCTTCGACGGAGACCACCACCAAGCCGTCTAGGAGGTGGCAACCTCCAAGAGTAACAAGCACCACTGGCTTGCAACTCGATCACCTAGTGCCACTTGATGCAACCTCACGATGCAATGCACTAGAATCGCTCACTCACACAATCGAATGATCACTATCAAGTATGTGTGAGATGGAGGGCTCCCAAGCACTCTCAAGCATGGACACAAAGTCTCCCAAGGTGCTCTGCACCTGCCATGGCCGAAGGCCACTTCTATTTATAGCCCCAAGGGCTAAACTAGCCGTTACCCCTTCACTGGGCAAAAGTCGGGCCGACCGGACGCTCCAGTCGTGTTGACCGAACGCTGGACCTCAGCGTCCGATCGCCCGCAGATGGCCACGTGTCCCGATTCCAACGGTCACTTGACCGGACCGGACGCAGCAGCTTCAACTGACCGGACGCTGAACCCCAGTGTCTGATCGTTTCCAGTAAGGTACCCGAGGCGTATTTCTTCGACCGGATGCGTCCGGTCACACGTGATTGGACGTAGCCCAGCGTCCGGTCACACTCCAGCTTCTGCGTCACTATACGTCAGCCTGACCGAACACACCCTGCCAGCGTCCGGTGGTTTCAGACCCAGCGTCCGGTCAGTTGACCGACGCCAGCGTCTTCGTGATCAACTCGTTTTCACTTCTAACTTCTTCACCCTTGATCCAATGTGCCAACCACAAGAATTTGCATCCGGCGCAATAGAAAATAGGCATTTCATTTTTCCGAAAGCGCCGAATCTCGCCGAGCTTGCGAGGCAGGAGGGAGAGAGGGACCCAAACCCATCTCAACCCTGCAAACACCACCTCCTTTGTAAATGTGCCAACACCACCAAGTGTACACTACCATGTGTATGTGTGTTAGCTTTTCACAATCATTTCCCAAAGGATGTTAGCCACTAAACTTGCCACGCCACTCGATCCTAGCGACGATGCAAAGTTAGATCACTCAAGTGGCACTAGATGATCGATATGCAAACAAGTTTACCCCTCTTGATAGTACGGCCATCTATCCTAAACCCGGTCATAAACTTCTCTACACTCCTATGACCGGTGAAATGAAATGCCCTAGGTTATACCTTTGCCTTGCATATTCCATTCTATCTCCTCCAATGTCGATGCAACACATGCACCAACACGATCAACAATGATATGATCCACTTCATATCATCACATAATCATATTGGTTCATCGATCTTGACTTTACTTGCTCTTCACCGTTGCTATCGTCCATCGGCGCCAAGTCTTGCTCAAGCTTCACCACCACATGGTCTATCACTCCAAAGCCTTCGACTTGCCCTTCACGCTTGCAACCGATCCATCAAGCCAAGTCTTGTCCTGATCTTCTCCACCTTGATCACATGACTCAATGTCATGTCTCATGTGCATTTAAGCTCCTTCATCATCACATGAGTGAGCTTTGCAACATCTCCAAGCCATTTTCACCTTCATGACATATGTTGCTCACACACATGTACCTATGGACTAATCACATGTGTATCTCACATAAACACAATTAATCCACCTAGGTTGTCACTCAATTACCAAAACCAAACAAGGACCTTTCAGTAGTGACGATTTGCTTTGAGATTTTCCACGATATAGCTCCTCCTGCGAGAGTGAATATGTATCCTGACGTGGATTTTCTATCATCTCTCGCATAGTCAGAATCTGTATACCACTCTATGTGCAGGGAATCAGATCTTCTATACGTTAGCATGAGACCCTTCGTACCTTGCAGGTAACGCAAAATTTTCTTTACTAATTTCTAGTATTCTATTCCTGGATTACTCTGATATCTGCCAAGTAACCCGATAATAAATGCTAAGTCAGGGCGAGTACACACTTGAGCATACTGTAAACTTCCGACAGCTAAACTATATGGAACCGTTTTCATTTGATCAATCTCATATTGGTTCCTGGGACATTGAAATTCTCTATATCTATCGCTCTTGACTATGGGAGCAGGTGAAGACTTATAATTTTGCATACTGTATTTCTTTATAACCTTTTTCTAAGTATACCTTTTGTGATAATCCTAAAACTTACTTTTCTCTATCTCGGTGAATCTTTATTCCTAGGACGAATGAAGCTTCACCGAGATCCTTCATATCAAACTTTGAGGATAAGAACTTTTTAGTTTCTAGTAGTAGATTAACATCACTGCTAGCGAGCAAGATGTCATCCACATACAAGACAAGGAAAATATATTTCTCATTCTTGAACTTTGTATAAACGTAATTGTTCTCTACATTTTTTTGAAACCCAAAATTTCTTATTATACTATCAAACTTTAAATACCACTGTCTTGAAGCTTGTTTTAATTCGTAAATAGATTTCTTTAGGCGGCATCCCATATGTTCTTTTCCTTCCACAATAAAACCTTTCGTTGTGCCATGTAAACATTTTTCTCCAGATCCCTATTTAGGAACGTCGTCTTTACATCCATCTGATGTAATTCTAAGTCATAATGTGCTACAAGCGCCATTATTATTCTAAAGAATTCCTTACATGAGACTGGAGAAAATGTTTCATTATAATCTATGCATTCTCTTTGCGTGAAACCTTTCGTCACAAGTCGCGCTTTAAATCTTTCTATATTCCATTTGGAGTCATATTTAGTTTTGTAGGCCCGTTTACAACATACTGTCTTGACACCTTTAGGAATTGTTTTTAAGTTCCAAACACCGTTGGTTTTCATTAATTTCATTTCATCGTCCATGGCTTCAAGCCACTTGGATGAGTGAGCGCTTCTCATGGCTTCTTTAAATGAGGTGGGATCACCCTCCATTTGAAATTTCTCACATTCATAAATTTTGTAGTCGTCAGGAATGGCTGATCTCCTAACTCTTTGAGATCTTCTAGGAGCCTTGTTAGATGACGCTTGTTCTATATGAGGTTGTTGTTCCTCTCCCTCATGTGTGACAACGGATTCTAGGGGATTCTAAAGGACAAGTTTCTCATGTTCATTCATTGTTGCCACAGGAGAACTAATAACAGGTGATGTTACTATAGTGTCTTTCACTGTTGGTACAGCTACAAATAGGTAGCGTGAAGAATGGCTCCTGAACCATAGGAGTGGACACGTATACCCGCTTCTCTTCAAAACTAATATCTCGTGCTATCATGCTCCCCCTGATCATATCATCCTTCAAGAAGACATCATGTCTTGTTTCTATAAACTTCGTTTGTCTGATAGGACAATAGAAGCGATAACATTTTAACTTTTCTGGATAGTCAATAAAATAGCAACTGACTGTCTTAGAGTCTAGCTTCTCTATGTTTGGGTTAAATACTTTTGCCTTAGTTGGACAACCCCACACACGTAAATAGTTAAGTCAGGGGTCATTTTCTGTCCACAACTCATATGGTGTTTTGGGCACCGACTTACTTGGCACTCGATTAAGAATATGAATGACGGTTTTCAACGCCTCCATCCATAAACTTATCGGTAAAGAAGAGTAACTTATCATGTTTCTTACCATATCCATTAAGGTACGGTTGCGTCTTTCAGTTACTCCATTCTGCTGAGGCTCGCCCGGTGTAAAATACTAGGCTACTATGCCATTTTCCTATAGAACCTTGCAAAGGGTCCAGGAACTTAGCCATATGGGGTGTGTCGACCGTAGTACTCCCCCCACGGTCGGACATTACTACCTTAATCTTTAAGTTGTGTTGATTTTCTACTTTAGCCTTAAATATCTTAAATTTATCCAATGCTTCTGATCTTTCCTTAATTGGATAAATATAGACAAAATGAGAATAATCATCTGTGAATGTTATAAATGAATCATAACCATCCACACTCTTCACAGGAAAAAGACCACATATGTCTGTGTGAACTATTTCTAAAATTCCTACGCTTCATTTGGCATCTTTCTTTATTTTCTTAATGTATTTTCCTTTTATGCAATCTATGCATTGTTCTAAATCTAAAAATTCTAAAGGTGGAAGAATTGATTTATTAATCAATCACTCTATTCTCCCCCTCAAAATATGGCCTAAACGATGGTGCCATAATTTTGAAGATACATCATGCACTCTCTTCCGCTTATTTGTTGCATTCATAGACAAGGAAGCATTCTTATTCTCAGTACTTACATCATTCATATTCTCAGAAAGTGATAATAAATAAAGCTTGTCTTGTCAGAAGGCAAGACCAACATATTTATTATTATAAACAATCTGACATTTGTCATTACCAAAATGGCAATCATATCCATCGTCATCTAAACGTGAAATACTTATTAAGTTTCTTCACAAAGAGGGTACATATAGAACATCTAAAAGCTTAAGTAAAAAACCATCAACTAATTCTAGAAAGAGATCTCCAATGGCTTCAACTTCAGCTTCAACTCCATTTGCTACTTTAATTCTGCTTTCTCCTCTTTGTAGGGTCCTCCTCATATGGAATTCCTATAATGAATTTGCAACATGAATAGTTGTACCTGAGTCAATCCACCAAGTAGATTTTGAATAACTTAAATATAAGGACTCATCTATGAATGTAATAATATCCTCACCTTTCTTCAGAAGGTTCTTTAGAAACTCTAGACAGTCCTTCTGGTAATGTCCACGCTTCTTACACCATTTGCACTGATCCTTGTTAACTTGTACATTGTTGTTCTTCTGCTGGTGATCAATCTAAGAGGCTTTCCCATGAGGTTGGGCATTAAAATTCTTCCTTTTATTATTCTTCATAAGGTTTGCAGAGTCACCCTGTGAGCTTTTAAGTCTCTCCTTCTCTTGCACACACATTGCAATGAGCTTCTCAATATCCCACTTATCGGGCTGCATGTTGTAGTTAACAACAAAAGTTTTACTCTTTTGGCAAGGAAGCAAAAACCAAATGAATCAGGAAGTCATCTTTGAGCCCCAAATCCATTGGCTTGAGTTTGGATGCCGTGTGGCTCATCTTCAATATGTGTTCTCTTATACCTCTACCAGAGTATTTCTCATTGAATAATTTTTTTATCAAGGTGCTTGCATAAGCCTTTGAAGAGCCAGTAAACTGACTCTCCACTTTCTTAAGATACTCAGTGGTGATATCACAATCTGAGATTGATCCCCTTATAGCATCTAAGATAGTGGACTTGGCCACCATCAAGCACTTGCGGTTCGATATGTCCTATGTCTTCCAATCAAGATCGTATTTTATTCTAACTTCTGCATGATCTCACTTTTGAGCATTGAAATTAGCATCAGTCTCATTTTCTGCCCTCACCGGGTCCTCTAGCTCAGTAGGACACGGAGAGGTAAGTGCTAAGTCTTTCTCGGACAGCGCATCTCTCGACATACTCTGTAGTTGCACCCTTCAATAGGCGGAATATGCGAGATAAAAGCCATTGGGTTGAGTCCTGAAAAACATTATCAGAGAAAGTGAGAAAACATAACATAATGATTGCATGCCTTAATTTAACGTTGGTCAAAATTAAAACATACAACTTCTTCTACATTAATTTATATCACCGTTGGACAGAAATAGAATTAATGCATAAACTTATAAATAAATATAATAATATTACTATTATTAATGTTGATAAAAAAATAACAATATCATAATTTACTGAAAATTATAATTACTCCTCAAAATTAAATCCTCCTGTTGGTTCGAATTTAATTAGAAGATCATAAACATCATCATTTGCAGCGGAAACATGAAAGATAAATTTATCTACTTTTCATAAGTATTTTACTGTACTCATCTACTCTTTGAAAAAATTATTCCATTGGTTCAAATTTTGACAGAGATTTAATCGTCAAAACTTAACAAAATTCATAAAAAATGCTTCTAAAAATAATAAAACAAAAATAAAAAAATAGTACTGTACATTGCAGCCCAGTGCGGCAACAGCAGCCCGAAATTGCGCGCGGCCCAGCACAGCTCCAGCGCAGCCTAGGCCCAACTCACGCACGCACGTGCTCCCCACGCCCAGGCCGCAACCTGGGCCTAGGCCGGGATTTCGACTTCCCGCCTGGGCCGTTTTCGGTCCAGTGAGCGGTGACCGTTGGATCTCATACGACGGCTGCACGCGTGGATCAGAGATTAAAAAACCCAGACGCGACGCTTCTTCCTCGAAAAAACCCTAGCCATTCTCCTCCTTCTGTCCTCTTTCCTTTCTCTTCCTCAGCACCGCATCCAGAGAAACGACGACGCGATGACGGCCCATGGCAGCCGGAGGAAGAAGGTGGCGGCGCAGCTGCGGGTCCCCTCGCCGGCGCGCGCTCGCCCTATGCTGAGCGCGTCGCCATCGAGCGGCTTTGTGGCTGCGCCCTGGATCCCAAAACCCGCACGTCAGCGTCTCGACGGCGAGCAACGGTTCGGCTACCCGCGCGGCATGGATGCTAGCCGGCGGTGGTGATTTGTAGCGAGTAAACCAGATAGGTTCCTCTCCGTCCATCCGTTCCCCATTAGGGTTAGGGTTAGGGTTAGGGTTTGAAGTTCGATCAGGATTTGCTTTTCTTCCGAATAAAAAATTAGTGTCATCTCCTTTTAATTGCTAACCCAGTCTAGATCTACTCCTAGATTGGCATCGATGATACCATTGATAGAAAGAATAGGACCTTAGCCATAGATCTAGCGGGTACTACCTTTTCTAATCGGGATAAAAGATCCTAGAACATGAACAATGACGAGAGAGGGGTGCGGATGTGAGACATCACCGACCGTCGGAGAGTTTGGCGGAGGAGCTGGAGCCATCCATGGCGATGTCGGTGTTGCTGTAGAGTCCGATGGTGTGGTCCAGCAATGGCGCGGTGTCCCGACGGTGAAGTCCGGTGACACAGTCCGGTGGAGGCGAGGCAATGGAGTTTTCCGTCACTGGCTGCGCACCCTCTAGATCGGATTAGGGTTATGTCGGTGGAGCGACTGTGGCTGCTCACGGTGAACCTTATGAAGAGAGCCGCCGGTCCCACCTCTCTTTATAGCGTAGTGTGACGAGGGCTCAACAACCATGTAGGGTTGGACGCCCCTGATCAAGGCGCGAGGTCAAGGCCTAATTCGGCTGTTGGACCGAGCTGGAGATATCACCACTAACAGATTTTACTCCTCTTTTGGTGCCTGTAAAA
>NW_027097073.1:21049-60000 GCF_019320115.1 Miscanthus floridulus | reverse complement strand
ATAAATTCATATGTAGTCATAATACTACAACAAAACGTAGATCTCGTCATTACCATTTGGGATTGAATAAAACATGGTAATGTTGAACCATTTTTTTCTTTAGCATTGTATGTGTTCCTTTCCTCGTATGCAGTAGCAATTTTAGGATCAGAGTCCGGCAAAAGTTTAATTTGCCCTCCATTAATTAGGGGGTGTTTGGTTTCCTGGACTAAATTTTAGTCCATGTCACATCGGACGTTCGGATGCTATTTAGGAGAACTAAATATAAGTTAATTATAAAACTAATTACATAGATAGAGACTAATTTACGAGACGAATTTATTAAGCCTAATTAATCCGCCATTAGCACATATTTACTGTAGCACAACATTGTCAAATCATGGACTAATTAGGCTTAAAAAATTCGTCTCGCAAATTAGCCACAATCTGTGCAATTAGTTATTTTTTCATCTATATTTAATACTTCATGCATGTATCCAAACATTCGATAGGACAGGGACTAAAATTTTCCTGTAGGAACCAAACACCCCCTTAGTTAGTTTCATTATTAACTTATTAATAACTTGCTTAGAGTATCACCAAGAGTACCCAATAATCCTTCCCAATCCATGATTTTTGGAAAGAATGAAAAAAATACATTAATAACTCTCAAACTCACGTTCCAATCTTTTAGCACTGAGGAAAAAACTCCCCCTTTTTGCATAAAGACCTGCTGGTTAGTAGTTTTTTTTACAAGTTGCTGGTTGGAGTGATTATCTTTGGAAAAGCTAGAGCTGGAACTCTTCCAAACGGTCCTAAAGACTTCAATCCTAATGAACCATTCTTATATATTTGCTACATACGTATGCTCATAACCTCCTGGCAGCCTTGGCCCTAACATCATACATCCCACCCTTGCTAGAGTCATCCCTCAACATGGCGCCATAGGGGCTATTTGGCAAAGCTCCTCAGAGCGGATTCTCTTCGAGAATCATTCATTCTCATCCAAATGATAAAACTATTGAAAGGTCCTAATATGACTAGAGTGAGGACGAATAGCCTAGTTAAAAATCTACAAACCAGCTAGAGTAATTTGATCAGTATAATAAATAGTGAAATACAAACTTGCTCTAGCTCTACAAGGGTTGTAAACCACCTATCCAATAATTCTACTTACTATGATCACTCGACACATAATTTACTAAGTCACTACTTACTAAGAGCTCTCACACTTGCTACACTAAAGAGCTCCACTAGATAAACTTAAGCTATAAAGCAAGCTCTCAATTCTATCTACACCAAAGAGCTTGCTACAACTAGTTTGTAAAAATATAAATGAGTAAGGTGATTATACCATCGCGTAGAGGAGTGAACCAATCACAAGATGAATACTAATTCAATCACCGGAAGAATACCAAAGGGCGAGAGACAACCAATGTTTTTCTCCCGAGGTTCACGTACTTGCCGGCACGCTAGTCCCCGTTATGTCGACCAACAGTTGGTGGTTCGGCGGCTAAGAGGTGTTGCACGAACCTCGTCCATACAATTGGACACCGCAAGAACCTACCCACAAGTGAGGTAACTCAATAATATGAGTAATCCACTAGAGTCACCTTTCAGCGTTCCGCCGGAGAAGGCACAAGACCCCTCACAATCACCGCGATCGGAGCCGGAGACAATCACTAACCTCCGCTCGACAATCCTCGCTATTCTAAGCCGTCTAGGTGGCGGAAATCACCAAGAGTAACAAGTGAATCCCGCAGCAAAACACGAACACCAAGTGCCTCTAGATGCAATTACTCAAGCAATACACTTGGATTCTCTCCCAATCTCACAAAGATGATGAATCAATGATGGAGATGAGTGGAAGAGCTTTGGCTAAGCTCACAAGGTTGTTATGTAAATGGAAATGGCCAAGAGAGAGAGCTTAAGCCTGCCATAGGGCTTAAATAGAAGCTCCTACGAAATAGAGCCGTTGGCTCTTTAGTCCACTGAAAATCGAGGTGACCGGACACAGGACCCCAGTGTCCGGTCCTCAGATTTTTGTCATGTGTCCCCTGCTTCAAATATTGATTGCCTGATCTCAATGGTCAATAGTGCACTTAAGTTGTGACCAGACGCGCTACTCAAAGTAACTAGACACACCATCACTAGCGTCCGGTCGTTTCCAGTAAGGTTCCATTCATGACCGGACGTGTCAGTTCAATCACGACCGGACGCAGGAGAGGCAGTGTCCGATCGAGTCTAGAGGGCTCCTAGAGCTGCTCAACTACGACTGGATACGTCCGGTCGATCACGATCGGATGCAGCAACAGCGTTTGGTCCTTCTCCTCTTCTCTGCGCCGCCACATCAGCGGGACCGGACGCACCCACTCCACGTTCGGCCACAAAGTGACCCAACGTTCGATCGAAGACTGACGCCAGCGTCTTCACTGCTTCCACTGACCGGACACGCCGGTCCAGTTGAGGCCAGCATTCGATCCACTCTGTGAAATCCTATCTTTTCTATACAGGGTGCCAGTGGCACTCCACCAGTGAAGTTTTGAACCCTTGCTCCCAAGTGCTAAACACAATGTGTATCACCTTTGTGCATGTGTGTTAGCATATTTTCACAAACATTTTCAAGGGTGTTAGTGCTCCACTAGATCCTAAATGCATATGCAATGAGTTAGAGCATCTAGTGGCACTTTGATAACCATATTTTGATACGAGTTTCACTCCTCTTAATAATATGGCTATCGATCCTAAATGTGATCACACTCGCTAAGTATCTCGATCACTTAAACCGAAAAGCTCCTATCAATTTCACCTTTGCCTTAAACTTTTGTTTTTCTCATTTTTCTTTTCCAAGTCTAAGCACTTGATCATCACCATGGCATCACCATCATCAAGTCATGATCTTCATTTGCTTCACCACTTGGAATGTGCCACCTATCTCATAATCACTTTGATAAACTAGGTTAGCACTTAGGGTTTTATCAATTCACCAAAGCCAAACTAGAGCTTTCAATCTCCCCCTTTTTGGTAATTGATGACAACCCTTCCACAAAGATATGAATTGAAATTCATTTGAATCCATGTTGCTTGCCCAAGCATATTTACCATGTGTAAAAGGATATGAACAAGTTTCATGAATCCCATATGGTAGCAATTGCTCCCCCTACATTTGTGCTAAGAATTTTGATTGTAGCTTGCACATATGCTTAGATAGGAAATATAGGAGACAATATCTACCAAATGATGCTAAGGTATAAGAGATGTGTCGGGGATCAATACTAGGATATCCGAAGAGGAGGAGCTAATAATCATCAACATTGATTCGTCCGTGCGATCAAGAGCGCGACTACGCCATTTGCCAGACTCCGCCTCGTCTAGCTACCGAGGCCATGGGCCCTGCCTCATCTAACCCCTGAAGGTTGGCTCTGCCTCAGTGGGCGTTGTGGCCATGAGCCTCGCCTTGTCTAACCCCTGAGGGTTGGCTCTACCTCGCCCAACTCCTGAGGACTAGCTCTACCTCACCCGACATCTAAGGGTTGGCTCTACCTCGCCCGATCACCGAGGGTTGGCTCTACCTCGCTCGACTCCTGAGGGCTAGCTTCGCCTCGCCCGATGTCTGAGGGCTACCTCTGCCTCGCCCGATGTCTGAGGGCTAGCTCCACCTCGCTCGACATCTGAGGGCTGACTCCGCCTCGCTCAACGTCTGAGGGCTGGCTCCGTCTCGCCCGACGTCTAAGGGCTGGCTCTACCTCGCTCAACGTCTGTGACAACATTACAACAACACACGACTCCTAGACTGGCCTAGATACCTAACGATAAGCCAAAAGAGCGATCCAGTCCCTAACTGAAGGGCCAGGCTAAGGAGGGGACGACGCTTACTTTCGACTCTGACCCGCTTTTCTGACCAGGAATACACTGAACCTTTGCTTATAGCTCTTCTCCGACCGACATGGTCGAAGCCGACTGGGTAAGGATAGAGGAATCAGGCGAAGCAGATAAAGCAAGGTGCTCAAGTCAACCGTAATACCGAGGATCGTACCCTATACACCTACAGGACAGTATTGTCAGGCCATGCCAGAAGGGTGCTTTGCAACCTTTTAGGCATGTGTAGAGCCCAAATAGTGTTGTAGGTGCCGACATTTGCCTTACATTGTTGTGGGTGCCATCATTTTCCCTCGGGCACGGATCCTTATGGAAGCTCACGACAACCACTACGGTCTAGAAGGTGTGACCTAAGGTCAAACTTCTAGAGTCATGCAGGGAACGGTCACATCTTAGCATGACTCATCCCCACGACATGTCATTCTAGGAAACTCACATCATCCACAGTGATGGACACATGGTCACTATGCTGCATGCTCTCTGTATGGCCGCTGATTAGCATGCTGGTTCACCGCACCACCTGTCGAGGTGGAGTGAGACATGATGACCTACTGATAATGCTAGGACATGGCATTGTCAGTGGACAGGAGCCTAACATGGCCTTGTCATGGTTAGCAGATAGGTGCCCGATGTGGGGCTATCCCTATCACCGCCTGCCATGTCAGCGGGGCCTGCATAGAGGAAAAGGAAGATCCAGTGACCCTAAAGGACTTCCTTTGCTTCTTGTTTTCCTCTTTTCTCCCATCTGTAACCTATGTTCTCCCTTGGTCTATATAAGGGAAAGCAGGGTGCCCCACTAAAAAAATCGATTGACAACATCGCACATCACACTGCATCACAAGTAGAACCACTAGCATCAAACCTTGAACACATAGCTGAGCAGTGACCGAGCTCTTAGCACCCATTCAATCTTTTCATTAGAGACTTGGGACTTGTTCCTCTCTCGCTCGTTTGTAACCTCTACTATAAACTTTTCAGTGCTAATAACATGAGCAACAACCATGAACTAGATGTAGTGACATTCTGCCTGAACCAGTATAAACCTTATGTGTTTTTAGCACACTATCTGGGCCAGACGCGTAATAATACAAATTTACTCATTGGTGTTTACTCGAAACACCAATAGTTGGCCATGGATGGCTAGTCATGGCATCAACTAGGTCCTGTGTGCACACGTGCGCTTCGAGGACCTAGACTTCATCGTCACAACAGAGGGAGAGCTAGCATGAGTGCCCATTGTCGTTCAACCCTTCCACTCCACCAGCCTCAATGCGATCACCGAGGTGCTTGAGGAGCTATGGCTGCATGCACTGGAGGCCCATGCCCCAGAGGCATCTAGCTCCTCGACTTTGACTACAGAAGGTTGGAGCATCAACTCAGCATCTTCCTAGGACCCCAACTGTCCCAAGAGGACCTACACCACCTCACCTTCTTGTTTGCCAATGTCATGGTGTAGCTTACCGGGGAAGAGCCATTCTCCCTAGAATACCTCATCCGAAGCATCCCGATAGTGCTCCCATTCGGTCTCTGCAACGCCACAGAGACCGTTGGCCGCTTTGTGGCACAGCACATGATCCCATCCCCCACAAACGACAAGTTCATGGGGGTGATTGAACATGTCGCTAAATCTTTCCACGACCTCCTCGTAGAGGAGCTGGAGTCACCCTCTGGCTCCCACTCTAGTAGGGGGAGCCATCACCCCTCTCGTGAATGCTTCATGATAGGTACCCCGAGGGACATGTCGAAAGCATCCACAAGGAGGAGGCTACCCTGGTGAACAACCTCGATGACGAGGCTGAGGGGGAGACAACAGCCCACCTCGCATGCGGGTGGACCAGCTAAAAGCCTGACACCAAGAGCTCAAGGAAGCGTGACTCTAGCTCGAGCAGGAACGCATGGAGCTCAATCGAGAGATCGAGTGCCACAGAGACGGTGGGCGCGCACGCGCCATGGCCCATGACGTGAACTGGAGGATCATCGTAGATGATGAAGCCCTCCCTCGCTTTGCCTGAGCGAGCTAGAACATCGCCACTATGGTGGCCTTGCTCCATGGTCTTCTAGAGGCCACGACGCCCGAGGATCGTCGAGCCCACCGTGAGATTCGCACGCTACTCGATCGTGCGGCGGCACAGTAGGCTGAGAGCTCGTTGTCTCGGCGATGTGAGCTCGATGCCAGCCAGTGGACGCCCTTAGAGCACCCTGGTATGGACACATCAATCCACTAGGTGCCACAAGGCGGTAGGAAGCGCACCACGGTTCTGGTGCATCAGCATCTCGACCGTAACCGTGACGCACACAACACCCTCGACGCCCGCAGGCGTACCTATGATGACCCGAGAGAGGGAGATAGCCATGGCTATCACCCCCATCATGGTAGACACTATGACAGTGGTGAGGACCAAAGCCCGAGCCCCAACCTACCGGGGCCTTAGGCCTTCGGCCGACACATCCTCAACGCTGCCTTCCCACTAAGGTACCGACGACCAACCAACATCCCAAAGTACTCTGGGGAAACAAACCCTAGACTATGGCTTGAGGATTATCAGCTTACCTGCCAAGCCGGTTATGCAGATAATGATGATTTCGTTATCCGCAACCTTTCATTGTTCTTGACTGATTCTGCATGAACATGGTGGAACACCTTCCGTCCCATAGAATCCAAAGTTGGGCGGACCTAAAGGAGATCTTTGTAAAAAACTTCTAGGGCACATACAAGCACCCTAGGAACCCATGGGACCTAAAGAACTATCGATAGAAGGCCAGAGAAACCCTCTGTGGGTACATCCGGTGCTTCTCCTGATAATGCAACAAGCTACCTAACGTCGCCAACACTGACATTATAGGAGCCTTCCTATCTAGGATCACCTGTGAGTCCCTAGTTCATAGGCTGGGACGCAAGGGCCCATGAACCACCAAGAAACTCCTCGACATCGCGACCAGCCATGCCTCAAGCAAAGAAGCAGTCGAAGAGATCTTTGACCGCCTCAAGGGCAAGGTGGGGTAGGATGAGGACGTCGGCTAAGGTGCCTCCAATCATCCCACCAAGAAGAAGAACAAGCAGTGATGCAAGGGCTCGCTCTGGCCACCACTGACCGCAGGGGTGGTCGGAATCCCACAGAGGGCACTCTGAACCACTTCAAAAAACTACTCGAAGGGCAATGCCCAAACCATGCCTTCCCCATCAAGCATCTGTACAAGGACTACGAGCTCATGAAGCGGTTCTTGTCCAGAGGCTCCAATAAAGGGGAGCACAGGAAGGACCTCGACTCAACCACAGATGATGTCGAGGAGAAGGATGGTGGCTTTTCGACGCTGGATGGCTGCCTCATGATCTTTGGAGGGTCGGCAGCCTATGACTCTAAGCACCGCTAGAAGGTCATGCGCCGTGAGGTCTATACGACCGAACTGGCCACGCCTACCTTCCTCTAGTGGTCAAAGTCCACCATAACCTTTGACCAGACCAATCACCTAGAGAGCGTCCCGCAACATCATGTTGTCGACTCGATCATCGGCATGAAGTGACTCACCAAGGTACTGATGGATGGAGGCAGCAGCCTCAACATCATGTACGTCAAGATGCTTGACGCTATGGGTGTCGACCAAGCGCATATCTAGCCAACCAAAGCACCTTTCCATGGCATCTTGCCTAGAAAGCAGGCCATGTCGCTTAGGCCGATCGATCTGTCCATCACCTTCGGGGGTCCGTCCAACTACAGGACGGAGACCCTCACCTTTGAAGTGGTTGGGTTCCACAGAACTTATCATGTCATCCTAGGACAACCATGCTATGCAAAGTTCATGGCCGTCCCTAACTACACCTATTTCAAGCTGAAGATACCGGGCCCTAACGGGGTCATCACCGTCGGCACCTCCTTCTAGCGTGCCTATGAGTGAGAGGTCGAGTACTGTGATCACGCTGCGGTAATCGTTGCCTCTAGAGAGCTCGCGGTCATCAGGAAGGAGGTCTCTGAAGAAGCACCCGACCCCAAGAGGTCGATCAGGTCTTTCGAGCTTGCGGAGGGCTCCAAGGAGGTCCTCATAGATCCTGGCAGCCCTAAGGGCAAGGTGGTGCGCATTGGCACCATGCTTTCCCCTATGTAGGAAAGTGTGCTCATTGACTTCCTCCATGCAAACAAAGACATCTTTGCATGGAAACCCTCGGACATGCCAAACATTCCGAGGGAAGTCGTCGAGCATGCCTTGAAGATCTGCCTAGGCTCTAAGCTAGTGAAACAACGCCTGTGTTGCTTCGATGAGGGGAAACCAGGACCATCGGCGAGGAGATCGCAAAGCTTTTGGCAGCCGGATTCATCAAAGAAGTTTACCACCAGAGTGGTTAGTGAATCCTGTTCTTGTACGAAAGAAGAGTGGGAAATGAAGGATGTGTGTTGACTACATGGTTCTCAACAAAGCGTGCCCAAAGGATCCATTTCCTTTGCCACGCATAGACCAAATAGTCGACTCTACCTCAGGGTGTGAAATCCTCAACTTCCTTGATGCGTACTCCGGGTATCATCAAATCATGATGAAAGTGTCTGACCAGCTCATGACATCTTTCATCGCCCCCTTCGGATCATTCTGCTACGTCACAATGTTGTTCAGTATAAAGAACACTGGGGCTATGTACCAGCGTTGTATGCTCAAAGTGTTTTGGAGACCTCATCGAGTGGACCATTGAGGCCTACGTAGACGACATCATTGTCAAGTCCAAATAGGCTGACCAGCTCGTAGCTGACCTTGAGTAGACCTTTGCAAAACTTTGAGCAAATGACATCAAGCTCAATCCCGAGAAGTGCATCTTCGGGGTCCCGAGGGGTATGCTGCTCGGTTTCATCATCTCCAAGCATGGCATCAAAGCCAACCCAGAGAAAATCTCAGCCATCATGAGAATGGGCCCAATTTAGAACATAAAGGGGGTATAGTGAGTCATAGGGTGCCTCACCGTGCTCAGCCGCTTCATCTCGTGCCTCGGTGAACGAGGTGTCCCCCTTTATGGACTTCTGAAGAAGGTCGACCACTTCGAATGGGCGTATGAGGCCCAGGAGACACTTGACACGGTCAAGCGACTTCTAACGAAGGCCTCAATCCTAGTTCCTCCTACCGATGGAGAACCCCTTCTGCTCTATATTGCGGCCACCACACAAGTGGTCAGCACCACCCTAGTAATGGAAAGAGAAGAAGAGGGGCATGCCCTCAAAGTACAGCATCCGGTGTACTTCATTAGCGAGGTCCTATCTGACTCTAAGACCCATTACCCCCAAATCTAGAAGCTCATATACACCATCCTCATCGTCAAGAAGAAGCTACGCCACTACTTCAAGTCATATCCAGTGATAGTCCTAACATCCTTCCCCCTCGGCGAGGTCGTCCAAAACTAGGATGCCATAGGAAGAATCGCAAAGTGGGCGCTCAAGCTGATGGGTCAGCGCATTGCGTATGCCCCCTGGACAGCCATCAAGTCCCAAGTGTTAGCTGACTTCATTGTAGAATGGACCATGGTCCATCTACCACCAGCGGTTGTCGACCAAGAGTACTAGACGATGTACTTCGATGGATCACTGATGAAGAAAGGCGTCGATGCAGGGCTGGTCTTCATGTCACCCCACAAGGTATGCATGAGGTACATGGTTCATCTCCATTTCCTCTCCTCCAATAATGTGGCTAAATATGAGGCACTCATCAACAGTCTACGCATCGCCATTGAGTTTTGCATCTGATGCCTTGATGTCCGAGGTGACTCCTAGCTAGTCGTCGACCAAGTCATGAAGGAGTTGAGCTGCCATGACGCCAAGATGGCTGCATACTACCAAGAAGTCCACCAGCTAGAGGACAAGTTCGATGGCCTTAAGCTCAACCACATCCTAAGGCATCTCAATGAGGTGGCCGATGCGCTAGCAAAAGTGATGTCTGGCCAAGAGTTGGTGCCAGCAGGTGTCTTCGCCAGTGACCAGCATAGGCCCTCGGTTTGCTATGAGGGGTCGAAACAAGCCGATGATGGTCCATCTGCTCTGGGCTCGGTGGCTGACCAATCATCGGCTCCATCCAACCCCAAAGTCATGGAGCTCAAAGAGGACCCAGCGACAGAGCCCGACCTTATGGTCGACTGGAGGATGCTCTACCTCGGCTACCTCCTCCATGATGCACTGCCAATGGACAAGATGAAGGCTCAATGGTTCGTAAGTCGTGCCATGTCCTTCGTCCTTATAGAGGATGAGCTCTACAAGCAGAGCCACATCGGGATCCTACAGTGCTGCGTCCTGTAACACCCCAGGTGTTTAGCTTCCACATTTGCACTTGCATTTCATGGACATGAGCATCATTCATTCATTCACAAGCTTATATCACATGAAACATTGCAACATATTGTTATGTTTCATGTGTGTTGTTCCTTTATGAAATGAAAAGTGTGCAACACTTAAGTGCAACATGTGCCACTCACTTTAGTGAAACAAAGTTAGTTAATACTATGCAACAAGATCATGAAACATGTGAAACATGACTATAAAACAAATGTAACAATTCATGTGTTTTGCATTGTTTTAGTACATACCTTGCTTGATTCTTGTAAGACCAATGTATGGTGTGGCTAAAAATTCTTTTAAGTAACTTAGTTACACCTAGAATGTCATTTGGGACATTGTTCATGTTGATCACTTTGACTAATTAAGTTCCCAAGTCATGGTTTGACCAATTTTGACCCCTAAACACTTTGGTTTGACTGTTTAAAAAGTGTAGCTTAGGATGTTTGCATGTCTGAGCAACCTAAAACAAAGTTGTAGAAAATTTTATAAGGAACAAACTTTGTTTAGAAGCCAAGTCATGAAAATGTGCACAACAAGTCAGAATTGAAAGCTGATTCAACACTTGAAAAATTTGCTAAGTCCTAAATGCAATTTCAGTTTGAATGGGCCAACTTTGGCTTGATATAACTTGTGATCCGTTGAGAGTTAGCTATGGATTTCTAAATCAAAGTTGTAGCCCTACTATAGCTCTACAACTTTCATGTTCATTGCTTCCACTAATACGTCATGGTTTAGGAGTAAATCAGTGTCGAACTTTGCCTGTCAGTCGGGCTCAATGATTTCTGAAACGCAAAGTTCAGACCGATCATGGCCGACCGGCAACAGAGATCGGCCGCTGTGTGGCCACCACGCACCGTGGCTGGCCTGCCGTCGCTACCTGGTGTCCTCCGTCTTGAAGCCACATCCGCCTACCTGTCTGCTCACTCTTCCTCATCCTCCTTCACTTCTCCAGCTCGCAGCAGCAGCAGCCGAAGCGCAGCCGCTCCGCCATCGCTACCGTGGAGCTTCGCCGTCGCCGAGCTCACGCACCGCTACAAAAACACATGCTACGTCTTCACCGTAGCTCCGCCGTATTCGCCTCTACGTCCTCCACCACTTAGCTGAGCCATTCGAGCTTTGGTAAGGTCGCTGTGACCATTCCACCACCGCCCGCCATGGCTGAGCCTCACCGGAGTTGGCGCTCACCGTGGCCAGCGCACCACCGCACCCTTCTTCTATCCCTAGCCCTCGTCTCATCTTCCCCAGCTCGTGTAGTCGCTCCTGTGAAGATGCTACCGACCAAGCCAGTCCGATCATGCCAGAATACGGCCGCGCACTGCCGTGCGCCATGGCCGACGTGCTTAAGGGCCGCTAGGGTCTAGGCTTAGGGGGTCAATCGACGTGGGGGAACTTGGGGAGCACGCCGGTGCTGTTGATTTCGCTGGAGGAGCCGCCGTCGACGAGCTTCATCGTGTGCCGCGTCGTCGTCGCTGCCTCCCTTGTTTTGTCTCGTTGACCAGTGGGTCCGGCTGATAACCAGGTCCCACACGTCAGTGACTGTTTGAGTCATAAGCTAGTTTAAATTTCAGTTTTGAATGTTGTTTTGTAAATTTTGTAACTCCATTTGTGTAGATCCAAATACTGTGATTCAAATTTTGATAGACTCACAGTGAGGTCTAGTATTTAAGAAAAATATGTTTTGAGCACTTTATGTAGAAATTTTGGATGAATTAAATAGAAACTTGAAAAGTGTTTTTGAATGCATGCAAACTTGTTTAAATCATATCTTGAGTTTCTGTGATCCAAAAATTATGAAATTTTATGGGTAAGCTAGTATTGCTTAGTAGAAGCTCTGATTAAAATTTGAGAGATATTGCATGTGTAGTTTTGAGTTATAGATTTTCCTTTTATCATTGGTGGATACTTGTGTGAATTTTTGTAAATTAACTAGGAATCCTATGGCCATGAAACTTGGTAGGTAGTATCTTGGTACCTTAAGGATGCTAGGAAAAATATGAAATCTATTGCTTGACACTTTTCACTAAGGTTTCCTAATTATGCCATTTTAAGCCATTCTGCCTTACCAATTTTGTGTAGGCTGTTATACTTACTCAAATGGTGTGAAATTTTTATGATAGTCTACTTAGGGCATGTAGTGTCTACTGTAATTTTTGTAGATTTAATGGTGTAGTTTTCGTACATGTTTACTATTTCCTCTAATTAATTAAATAAATTAAGAAAGGTATTAAAAGAAATGTTTTGGGGATGAACACCCTACTTTCTGGTGTTCTTGTGATATGGGTGACAGGTGAGTAGAGTTAGTTTTGTCCAATTGTGTGTTTACATCATAAGTTGTTAATTATTCATTTACATTATGTCCCTCTGGATAGATCTGGGGACTTTAGAAAGTTTCCCATGATATTTTGATTTTCTGTGGATGTGGTGAATACAAGAGTTGT
Organism: Miscanthus floridulus; assembly: GCF_019320115.1. Taxonomy (NCBI): domain Eukaryota; kingdom Viridiplantae; phylum Streptophyta; class Magnoliopsida; order Poales; family Poaceae; genus Miscanthus; species Miscanthus floridulus. Next base: position 47,402 of record NW_027097073.1, on the reverse strand, counting down.
AGATAATTTAGGTATCTAGCTCCTGTCAAAATTTGAGGGCATTTGGCCTAGTAGTTTAGAAACTACAGCTGTTTAAAGATAGGTTCCAGTTTTTGCTTACTCTCTGCCTTGTGAGGATAGAGTTCTGTTGATTTATGAATTCGACCTGGTAAAGGTTTGAATCATGCTTTGAGGTCTGAAAATGAATTGTAGACAATTTCATAAGCTTTCCAGATTGTCTTGTTGCATATCAATTGGATTTATAAATCTCCAGTTATGGCTAGTTTGCTGTACTGCTACATAGTCTTCATTTTTCTGAAATACAAATGCTTGAGTGTATGCTTGATGCAATGTTCTCGTTGATGGTTTAGGGGTTAGCCTAACTTGAGAATATGCTTAGGTGCAAGTGCTAGGTCATTAACTAAAGATGAACAATTATACATTAGGTTGTATAAACTTGGTAAGTAAAGTGATTTGAATAGGGCTTAAGTTAGAATATGCAAACTACAGCGAACATGCGCATTCCCCGAGCATCCCTAACATTCATCATGTGCATCCATGATATTTATCTTGCGCATTCATGCAATAGGTGTGCCGGAGGGAGTGACATTGCTGGAGTTCAAGGGAGCCAACCAGGAGGAGGAGCCTGAGGTGCAGGAAGCCGACAAAGCAGTCGCCGCGGAGGAATTACCCGAGTGCCCTGACCACCAGCCTTCCTCATTCCTGAAAGGCAAGCCCCGGAGCATCTTAAGCCTCCCATGCTTTTACAAATACATTGAGTATCTTTTATTGTTGATGATGCATTACGTATAGAAATTGGTTGGAACCAATTGCTGCATTATATATCCTTCCTTGTCCAGATATCGCACTGGAATCCTATTTAAGTTCAGGACGGGTTAAATGCATAGCCATGCTTAGTGCGGTAGAAGTCAGGTGATTTCCTGTCACCTGCGAGCTTTAGGAAGAGGTGGATCACGGTTGGCTATATTTGCTATCGTGGAAAAGAACCATATTAATAATGAATTAAGACCGGGCGGAGTCTTGTGTAGGTTCGGACATAGTGACTCCGTCTAAGTTGTTTAAGGACCGATACGCTGTACGTCCTTATGTCATGTTGAACGTAGCCTAACACTTAGCTGGCCGGATAAGTCATTCCGACCGTGAAGCCTAGTAGCTCGACTCAGGTCGGGGATGCGAGCAGTGGCGTGCATTCTAGAGGTAGTAAGGATGTGCAGAGAGCCATTGGCATAAGTCCAAGACGGGTTAGAGTCCCGAACAACCTTGGCAGAGTGGTTCTCTAAGAATATCGATCTATTCGAACTCGCGACTCCTGAATCATACCAAATGTGACTTGTTTGCGACCCTGATGGGGGAAGTAGGGTTTGTGTTTAGGAATACCCCTCTAGCTAGATAGGAATCGATTCGAATCGCTGTCTCTCCCGGATAGTGAGAACTTTCTGAGCAGCGGCAATGTAGATTCAATTAATTTAACGATATGGTTAAATGGATGATGATGATAAGGTTGCCACAATGAATACCTGATATGGTTATTAATGTTTGCACCCTAATAAAATGATTGCTTAGTATAGGTGCTAATATAGATGATAGGTTAATGGGTAAAAAGTCACTGCTAGTTCAGGTTAAGAGTTGATCATTATTACTTATGCTTTTCTGCAAAAAGAAAGTGTCAGCCAGCTCCACTACATTAAGCTATGCATAATCCTTGGTGTCATTTGTTTGGTTTTCGATGGGTAAGTCTAGCTGAGTACATTCCCATACTCAGGGTTTGTTCTCTCTTATTGCAGATGACCTTCTATATCAGGGATTCTGTAAGTATTGTCTCCACCCGGCAGGTGATGAAGACTAGATCATGGGCATGATCTCTGTTCTCTTATCTGAATGCTTTTGTGGGCTGTGATCAGCAAACCAGTATGTGTATTTGAACTCAGTGTGTGAGTTAAACTATTTGCTTCTGCATGTTTTAGAAGACTTGTTTTGTAATAACGATGACTCTGTGATGATGTAATCTATTTGCGAACATCTGTGAAATGTTGTAACGTACGATATGTTATGTTGAATTACTGTGATCTTGGTTGTATGCAAGTTGGATTGAAATCCTTTGAGATTTCAGTTGACTACCAGGTTTATATGGGCTCAAGTTCGAGAATTTGATCGTTTTGGCGATTGTTTTTGTACTTGTGCTCTTATAAATTGGTCGGTTCTGTGACACGTCCCCACCAAACAGGGGAAGCATTTGCTGAGCGATATTCACAGTGGGGCTTGCGGTCACCATGCCACGCCTAGAACCCTAGTCGGAAACACGTTCCGACAAGGTTTATACTGGCCTACTGTGGTAGCCGATGTTGAGTAGATCGTATGCACCTACGAAGGGTGCCAGTACTACGCTCGGTAGACTCACCTACCGACCCAAGCGCTCCAAACAATCCCCATCACTTGGCCATTCGTGGTCTGGGGGATCGATCTAGTTGGACCTCTCAAAAAAGTGCTCAGGGGCTACACCCACTTGCTTATCACCATAGATAAGTTTACAAAGTGGATAAAAGCCTGGCCGATCTCCACGATCAAGTCCGAGCAGGCCTACTATTCTTCCTCTACATTGTCCATCGCTTCGGAATCCCAAACTCCATTATCACAGACAATGACATGTAGTTCACTGGAAAGAAGTTCCTCTGATTCTGCGATAAATATCACATCCGCATCGACTAGGCTTCCGTAGCCCACCCCCAAACAAATGGGCAGGTCGAACGCGCAAATGGCATGGTCCTATAGGGCCTCAAGCCTAGAATCTTCAATTGGTTGAACAAGTTTGGTGCTCGACGGGTCGCTGAGCTTCTCGTAGTGCTCTGGAGTCTGAGGATGACCCCTAGTTGGGCCACCGGCTACACTCCATTCTTCATGGTCTATGGTTCTGAAGCTGTCCTCCTGACCGACCTTGACTATGGAGCACTAAGGGTCAGGGCGTATGATGAATAAGGAGCCAAGGCATCCCTCGAGGACGCCATGGACCAGCTGGACAAAGCACATGACGTTGCCCTCCTCTGCTCAACCAAGTATCAGCAGGCGTTACGATGATACCATAGCCATCGAGTGTGGGGGTGGGCCTTCAATGTCGAAGACCTGGTTCTCCACCTCATTTAGAGCAACAAGGACCGCCACAAAGCTCTCCCCACCATCGTGAAATGGGTAGGGAGCAAATAGGATCCCACACATATCCGGTGGGGGCTTCCTAAATGCATCACTCTTACCATCGAGGTAAAACCGGTGCCCAGGTCGATCGAATGGCTCAAAGCCGCTGCCGAGAGACAAGCACCTTTACTTTATGCATTAATTTCGCTACCGAGCCTCTGACCCTAGCAACGGCAAGGGGTCAGACTTCGCTCGGGGGGTGGTAAGAGTGTCTATTTGGTAGACATTTTCTATGCCCGAGCCTTCCTTACATTAAAAAACTGGAGGCACGGTGTGCGGGCACAAACTTTGACTAAACCTGGTCGAACCGCTAGGACCCTACGCCCTAGAAGCTATGGCATTTTTGCTCACTAGTGTGATCAGAGTCTTTGTCTCCACACCTCGAGCTTTGGCCACTAGCTTCTTGGGAAACGCTTGGAGGGGCTTACCTGCAAAATCTCCATCTAGGAGAGGCCGACAGGTTGTCCAAGTTGATCGAACGGCTCGGGTTGCTGTCGAGAGATGGATACTGAGTAGTGGGATACACCATGCAGGTTACGCCGACTTCGTCGTGAACTTTGGATCTAGACCCCACACAAACACATCCAGTAAGAGCTCTCTGAACCTATCTCTGGAGCCATCTAGGTAACTTTACCGACCCTCACTTTTTCTTTTCCATTACATGATCATTCATTCTCATTCATTCATTCATTTATTCATTCATTCATTCATAGATTCATCCCATACACCCAAGCATTGCATATGCAATTGTTGCATCACAACACTTCGCATCACCATCGTCTCATTCGATATGAGCGGCGACCGACCAAGGTTCAAAGGCTGGCCCATGAAATGCTCGAGGCCGCCTCGCATCAAACAGAGCCAAGGGAGAAAAACCGAGATGCGCCCCAGCGGCCTTTCCCGACCCCGCTTAGAAGCGGAAAGGGACATCTAGACCTTTCTTGTCTGATTCTAACCTCGAGCCAAGCCCATAGAATCTCCATCGAGGAGAGGCCAACGGGCCACCCAAGCCTATCGAACGGCTCAGGCATCTACTAGGAGGCGGGTTAAGAAGTAGTGGAATGCCACATGAGGGCTTTGCCGACCCCATCAGCAGATGATGGACCCAGATTCTACTCAAACATGTCCATTAGCGAGCTCACCGAGCACGATACTTGAGCCATTAAGGCAAGTGTCATTAGCTCAGTCCCTCTAGTTGCAGAAACCAAGGATAGGGTGATGCATGAAACACGGCTGACCCCTACTAAACCCCACCGGACTTGAGGGCTCAAGCCACCTAACCCTAAATCAGGAGACCAGGGTTCAAAGGATAGCCCATGGAGGGACCGAGGCCGCCTTGAGTTGAACAAGAGCTAGGGGAGAAAATGTAGATGAGCCCCTATGGCCTCATCTCGACCCCCTTGTTTGATCCTAGCTTCTAGCTAAGCCCATAGAATCCACATTGAGGGGGCATCTGTTGAAAGGCAGGTTATGGAGTAGTGGAATGCAACACGAGGGCTTTGCCAACCCCATCATGAACAATGGAACTAGATTCCACTCAAACATGCCCGTTAGCAAGCTCACCGAGCGTGTCACTCAAGCCATCGAGGCAAGTGATGATTAACTAAACCCCTCCGATTGCGGAAACCACAGACGAGGCAACAATCATAAAAACAAGCCGACCCTCGACCAAACCCTTGCTATGCGTGAGGGCTCGAGGAAAGTTGGACTCACAAGGAGACCAAAAGCACTATCGTAGAACAATAGCTCAGATCCTAGGGAAGGGGTATGCGTGAATACAAGAGATGCTTTCTCCTACTAGTGTCGCTATCCTCTCCTCGATCTTCAGTGACATCCGACCCTAGAAATGGTAAGGGATCGGATCTCACTCGGGGGCTGATAAAGGTATAAATACACCTTTTCTGAAATAGTCATCGCGTCAGACCTCTTCCGCATGTTAAGCCGAGTCGCAAGGTTTGCGGAAATGAACAACTAAGCATCCCTGGTCAGACTAGAAAAAACCTATGCCTCGGCGGCTACGGTATCTTTGCTTACCAACATGATCAAAGTTTCCCTCTTACACCTTAGGCCCTACGATCTTAACAAACAGAAGGGTTAGAATACGTGAACCCCTTTTTCAAATGAAACGAAATGATGAATTTGTTTTTGCGATACATAAGGGTCGACACTTGTCCTTTGATTACAATAATGATCATCTAACCTATTTGACTAACTAGCCCCTCTAGAGGAGAACTATGTCTTCAATTCTATCCACTAGGTCCCACAAGAGAGGAGCCACTGCCGTCTCTTTCTCATCCAGCTCATGGGCTTCATAGCTAGGCGTGAAGTTGAGGCTCATCATCTCCAAGTCGATGCTATCCGTGTAGTGACAACAAGCAATCGCAAAGGCTTGGTTGACCCTAGCGCGAAGGGTGTTCCTTTTGAGCTAGCGCATCTGCGCCGTGATCTTGATGGCACAGGCTATGAGTGAACTAGTCCCCTCCGACCGCACCACCTCTAGGTCATCACAGACCACTCTGAAGGCGGCACTTAGGATACCGAGCTCGTCGCTCTCCGCCTAAAGGTTCCTCCTCACCTTAGTGAGCTTTGTGGCTAGCTCGGCAGAGATGCCCTTGGCCTCTAGCCTCTAGGTCATCGTGGTTCCAAGCTTGGCCTAGAGGGAGCCGATCTTCTGCACCTCATCGCACTCTTGGATGGCCTACTCACACTCCTTGTGGGCTATGCCATGCTCTGAGCGGAGCCTCCCCATGGTTTGGAGCTGCTCATCTTGCTCCTTGTGCAGCCGGGTGACCATCTTGGCATCTAGACTCATCCTTTGCTCTAGGGCTACGAGCTTCTCCTTGGCTCCTAGCTTTAGCTCTTGCTCCTTCTCAGCATCGGTGAGAAGGTTGAGGATCTACTAGCAGGTCTTGGCATCCCTCTAGAGTAGCTTGTCCCATTCCCTCCTAACTTTGGCGGCTACCTCATCATCTTGCCATGCCCTCATCGATAGAGCCTTGAACGCCCTCTCGGCCTCATCCGCATGCTGATGGGCCTCGGCCTCCCATAGTCGAAGACTATCTGCCTCCTTGGCAAGGGGAGTCAGCTTGGGCACCCTCTGTTGGGTAGCAACGAGCTAGGCGGTCACATCCTCGTGCAGCCAAGCCTCTTTGATGAGGTGGGCCTAGTTATCCTTCTGCTCATGAAGGAACCGGGATTTCTCCTAGCTACGAGCGATAAGGGACTAAAAAAAGATGATGGTCAGAACACAAAAGTATATGAAGAAAGAAGAGGGTGAGAGGCAAGATTAGGTGAATACCTCACTAGTGGGAACAACAATGTGACGCAGGGCACCCTTGGCATGGTCCAAGGCTGTCGGCATGGCTGTAATCCCCTCATTGATACTTTCCCGCTCTATGCTCTCGCCGGCATCATTTAGGGTGAAGAGTGTCGATGTCAGGTCCTACGGATTCATCCACTAGAGTAGGGGCTTGTCCCACATGGGTGAGTGGCTGCCCCCAATGTTAGGGCCAAGGACGATTCCCTGTTGGTCCTCTCTGCCATCGCCATGATGTCCAAGGACCCCTCGGTCATGTCCCCCTCCGTACTACCGACGTCGAGCACCGTCACTTGGGCCGCCGGTGGTGCGGATTGCACTGCTGCCTCGAGCACCACCATGGTCGCATCCAACTATGTCCCACCTATCACAACCACTGCCACCTCTGTCTACATCAGTGGGGTCTCGACCGACGACATCACGCCCGCCGTGATCAGCACCACAAGCGTGGTCGACAGCTCTGTCCGACCCATCGTCGGTAGTGGTATCACCTCCATCATCAGCTGCTCAGCGACCTCCAAGGGTGTCCCTTGAGCCCCGACACCCACTTGTCCCTCTAGGGCACAGTCACCACCGTGGGTGGCGCACGGCCGGCCGACGATGCAGTCGCACCAATGCCGCTCCCGCCCGAAATGAGTGCGACGTCAACCGATGGCTGCCGCCTCACTTAAAGGGCAACGCTCTTTTTTGGCGCTAGCGCCAAAGGATTGCGCCGCCTCAAGACACTGCGAGAAAGAAAAGCATGAGTCATGATGAAAACCGAGAAAAATAGAGGGGTTGGTGACTTACATCAGTGCTGTTGGGCGGCGAATACAGTTGGGGGGCAAACATCTAGATCCCTGCTCCATCTCATTAGGGTGGGGCTGTTTTGAGCCCACCCCCTGCTCTCGGGTAGAGGGGCTCGCCCCCCTTGCATCTTGGGGCGTGACGGTAGAGCCACCCTCCTCCGATGGCACCTCAAGTGCTATGATAGGCCCACTCGCCCCTACTAGCTCCTAGGGTAGGCCGACTGTTCAGCCTATCTTTGCTAGCCTCTCAGATGCGCCCTCCCCTCCATGGAATAGGAAGGGCCCCTACCCCTACAAAGACGAGCGGATACCTATTAGTACATCCTCACTCTCCAGGTCATCACGCTTGATGTCGTCGACTACCTCATCGTTGTCTTCCTCATCATTGTCATCGGCACTGTTAGTGTCCTCCCCTCGCTCCCACGCCCATAATTTCTGCTGCTTCTTCCTCCTCTCGTCCTCCTTCGCCTTCCTCTACTACTCGGCCATGGCACAATTCGCTACCATCATGGACAGATCCCTCGATAGTGGAGCTAGGAGATCCATAAGGATGAGGTCCCTCGGTTGGTTCCCCCATCTCAATGTTAGTGTCAACGGGTCAGGAGATCAATTGAAGAAGAGGCATGAGGAAAGGAAACTTTGAAAGACGATGTAGCCCAGTTTTGGCCACATCGGAGGGTGCCCTGGCACTGGGTACATGAAATCAAGGGGAGCGCCCGTGTTGTCCCATGAAGACTCCATCACCTCCTTGATGCACTGCATGACTTCGAAGGGGGAAAGCGCTCCCTCGACAAGCGTCGTCCCATCGAATGACGCCTTGGGCGCCATCACGTACAACGGGAGCACGCGCCTCATCAGTGGTGCCACCCTCCTCGTGTTGTAGGCTCTGATGACGCCTGACCCCTTTAGGCCTCTCTCCTTCAGGATTCAGAGGGTGGTGAGGTGGTCCCAAATCTTCTTCTTGTCCTTCTCTGGGACACCCCACTTCCTCCACGAATCTAGGGCATTGTCGATTAGGCACCCGGTGAACTCCGGCAGGGGGGTGGCTACATCGTTCTTGAGGTAAAACCAATGTGAATGCCACCCCTTGTTGGAGGTCGATAGACGCATCGATGGGTACTTGCCGACCTGATTGTTTTGGAGGTGGATGCCGGCACATGCCATCGGTGTGTTTAGCTCCTACTTCTTCTCCCTTTTATTCTAGAGGGTCACATCAAAGAAGTACCACCCTAGATCAAAGTGGGGATTGATCCCCAGGAATCCCTCACATAGGGCAATGAATGATGCCATGTGTTGGATCCCATTGGGATTGAGGTGCTGTAGCTCTATATTGTAGTAGTGCAGCAGCCCTCGAAGGAATCTATGAGCAGGGGTAGCAAACCCCCACTCATGGAAGTGCGCAAACAAGATGACATAGCCGTCGGGCGGCGATGGCACGTCTTCCTCGCTAGGCAGCAGTCACTCCTCGGTCATGGTCCGCACACCGAGAAGGCCACGGCAGACGAGGCCCTCCAAGCATTGGAAGGTGATGTCAGAGCGGCACCATGGATCCATTGGAAGATAGGGGTGGGAGGATGCGATCTCGAAGATGGCTGAGACGTGGATGTGGGAGGGCTCGGCAAGTGGTGGCGGAGGTTGCAGATGCGAAGGTAAGGAGGCAAAGTATGAAACCCTGTGTAACACCTCTGGTGTTATGAGCTTGCTTAACACCAAGATTTAGACCTAAGAGGATGTACCGAAACAATTTTCTTGGATTTTAAAATTTAACTTATGTTTAAAAGTGTCAATTTTGGCAAATTATATTGAACAATGGGTTAATTAGTTCCTAGATGTTTTGTTTCTATGAGTTAGTATGACGTATGGACTAGTGCTTAAAAATACCTAATGGCAAATAAATAGCGAATGGCTTGTTTATTTGATTAAGCATGAAAAACAATTTTTATAAACAAAAATAAAATATAACTTGTAATTGGTACTTAAATAAAATTTGAAGTGCAAGTTTAGTAGATAAGAATGCAACTGTTGATTTGGTGAATAGATGTTGTTCCATGGCATTTCTTATGGCTCAAAAATCAAATTGGAATTTAAACTTTGATTAAAATTCTTAAACACTAGTGCATGTTTTTATTTAGTGATTTGTACCACGGTGAGTACTCGATAATGGTGTAGGTCGGGGTGGGAATGGGTGTCATGGCGCCCTCACAAAAATTGACCGAACTTCGCTGGAACGCGTTGTAGTTATGCCGTTGGCGCCCTGTTCGTGAACCGTCGTTCAGCATGACGAATCCTTGTACCTCTCTACCTAGTTACTCCTTGGTCATGATAGTTGTTTGGTTTGACAGATGGTAGTGTGGACTCTAGATTTGAGGACTTGCTTGGGCCTCAATAGCGATCCATCACAGCACTTGCATAGCTTTAAAATTCGTGCGCATCACTACTCACCATCGAATGGCTCGGAATGCGGTCGCTGCATGCACTGCCTGACAGCCGTCTAGCCAATGTGGTGCTTCACCCACCACACGACCCACCTAACCATGGAGGAGCTGGCTGCTTTTGCTGCCCTATCATGCTACGGCCGTTGATTCTGTGTTACTGCTCCTCTCGTCGCGCCGAGAGCGTCCCACCAGGTTCGAGTCGTCCCATCTATGTGCTAGTTTGTGGGATGGTGGTGCGTCCCCCCTGCTCTGAATTAGCCATCAGATTTATTCATGTCACACCGCATTGCCCCTGTCGACCATGTTGTGCCAGGCCGCCCTACCCCACGCCGTGTTTAAGAGGTTGGTGGTGAGCGCACATGGCTCTGTCCGCTCTCCCTCTCTCTGCTGCCAACCGTCGACACCGCTGCTTCAGGTGACCTCCTACATACATCTGCGACCATTGCCCATCCACTACACGCGCAAGCGTACCTGACGTGGCTACGTCACCATAGCTACGCCTTCCACCCACCCATTGCCGGCCCCTTTCCCCCTCGTGCGAGTACGTGTGAGTCTGCATGGTCCCGCGCTAGACTTATGGCTCCATAGCGTGGCCACTTCCTTTGCCTGCCGCTGTGTGTGCGAGCGGGCCTGGGACCGCATTGCCCTGCGCCGCTCCACCTCCGTGCGGTACCTTGCGGCACCACTGCCGTCGTCCGTGCTAGGCTGCCCTGCTATGGCTGCGCATGGTCGCCATGCTGTGCCCTGCCTCGGTCCGTGCTGTGGCTAGGCCCGGGTCCTACCATGGCCGACACGCCTCCCTGGCCACCCACGCACTGCCACCTCATCGCCAGCACGCCCCCCATCGCCATGCCACCCCTCTTGAGCGCCGACATGCATGGCCAGGGCTCCACACTCCAGCTCTTGCTAAGCCACGTCCACCAGTGGGTGCGCCCGGCAGTGGGCAAGCTGTGATGTTGCCTCCCCACCACCGTCGATGACCTCACGGCCGAATTTAGTCGCCGGTCGATTCCCCTGCCCGTGCCTTGCTTTTGAGGAGGGAGAGAAGGTGAGAAAGTGGGAATAGAAACTAATATAGGGGGTTAGGTGTGAAAACTGTGACTCATATGAACAGTAGCTTACTAAATAGATAGAAGCATGGGGACATTTTGGCAAAACTGCCATCGTGCCTTGGCTCATCTGTGTTGGGCCGTCCATGGTCTAGCCTGCTTGTGCTAGGTTGTGGTCCGCCTGTCGATTGAGCCTCGTGCGCGCCCGTGGGCCGAGTCGCGCTGCCGGCCTATCGCCACGCGCCTGTGGGCCGCTCACGCCCATGCCCATTACCATCGACCACACGCCCGTTAGGGCCAGCCTTGTGTCGCCCGCGCCTGGGCCATGCGTCCACGTTGGGGCTGCTGGGCCGCTTAGCCGCCATCGGCCCTTTTTTGTTCTATAAAACATTTTCTAATTTAGTTTCAAGGCAAAAGTGTAAATTCAAGATAAATTTGTGTAGATAACCAAAAATTGCGAAACTAATTTTGTCAGGCTCCTAAAATCATGATCTATCTATTAGCGTAATTGGTTCATCTAGTTTTAAAATGTTTCCAGGGTTGCTCTAATTATTTTAAAATGTTTAATATTATTAAAATGTGAACTTGTAGGAATTTATGTGATAAATCGGTGATAGTATTGACTCTAAAATTTTTACAATAAATTACTAATATTATTATTCATTGTAATTTTTATAGCATAATAATAATTAGTTTACTAGAGTAGATAATGATGCCCTATTCGAATAGATATTAAATCGATATAATGGAATAAAGAAACACCTTGGAAGTGGATGACTAAAACACTCGTTGGAAAATGACATCTTTCTTGACGATGTTGACACATAGATTAGTATGTTAGTCATTAGAGTTAGCTTGTTAGTTCGTAGTATGTGCTCTATTTTAAGATTTGTTGTTACCTGGTTAATTAACTGTTGCATCATCTCTGCATCGCATTGCATATCATAATAGGGACGATGATGGATCGTGGAGTCATCTAGAGTATTGGAAAAGATGGTGTCTCGTTGATCATGTCACCAACATAGAATGCTAACTTTTGGTTATATTTTACCCAGGCAAGCCTCGGTGCATAACCCCTACCTTTCTGCAATTTAAATTATATTTGTGCATTAAGTTTTAAGGAGTTGATTGAAACCCACTTGCATATATATATATATATATATATATATATATATATATATATCTTTATCCTATGAGTCTTACTAGTATGATAGGATCATGTAGATTACTATGCTACAGGCCTCCGGTAGAAGTCGAGTGATTGTCTGTCACTCGCGAGAGATATGAAGTATATTATTGTTGTTCCCATATTATTAGCACCTGGAATATATATATATGAATGATAAATGGTGACCGAGCAGGGATATAGTATGGGTATTGGTGGGTGTAAGAGGTTGTGTCTCATGGCCAACGAGGCATAGCTTGGTTACACTGTTTCCCTGTCTGTGTCGGTTAAGGACCGACCATTACATTGGACTCTAGGCAAGTCACAGACTTATTATCCTGAGCACATACTTTGGTATGAGTGCAGGGAAGACTTGTTACTCTCTTGTCATGGGTTTCAGCTCTTTTCGGACTGACTTTTATGGTGGTTTTTGGGTGGAGGTCCTTGCACCGCACTGAGTCCGGGACTCAAGGGTGAGGGCTTAGAGTCCAAGTTTGGACAGGAACCTAAACCCCATGATAGGAGGGTAGTGGGTTGGTCCTACTTGTGCTTAGGGTACAAATAGGGCATGTGTTTCGAGGTACCCAGCTGGGCACATTGATTCGTGAATCGCCGCCGTGTCGGTACGACTTATCTATAACCTAGCACCATAGTAAGAACCGAAAGATGAAAGATGGTAAAATAATTCTGATTGCTTACCACCTGCTTGAAAGTAGCACATGTGCTTACATAGAATGGTTAGGTAATGAACTAATGCTGAATGCTAATAAATTGAATATAAGGACACACGCTTAATAATGCTTCCTGTAGATGCAACAACCCACAAGCCAGATAGCCTTGCATATCCTTGGAGTCTTTTCTTTTCTCCCATCAGGTAAGTCTTGCTGAGTACAATTGAGTACTCAGGGTTTTATTTCCCCCTGTTGCAGGTGACAGGTGGATGCTAGAGCTGACCCTTGTGTGTGGATTCCTCCTGGTGGGCTCAGAGAGGATTCCTTTACGCTACGATCATAGTTTTTATTTATAACTCTCACTAAATGTTTTTATAAATGGAAGTTTTATAATATGTTGTCATAGTTTATATATTAATGCTTCATCTGGTCATGAATAGATATTTATTTAAGTTGTAATTCTGATCACATGTTTATATTCTGCTGCTCAATTAAATTGTTCATAACTCTGATAACATGATTACATTTCGCTGCTATAACAATAAATATTATATTCTAATGTTGCATGAAAAGTGATGTAAGAAATGGCTAAAATATTATAAGCTTTATTCTCTCATTTGTGATCCTAATGAAAAAATATGGATTTTCAGGTTCTCCCCTGGGGTGTGCTCGATAGAACTGCGTAATTTGGTGTCCTCCCTTGAGTACTTAGTGTCTAATAGAAGACAAGTACTCCTAGGAGGCATTAGATTAGGCGGTTCTACCACACCCTAGGGGCGAACCCTTTGGTTTTATAGCGGCGATGGATGGGAGGAAACCAACCATCCACCTAGATCTCCATGCATGCCATGATCTGCCACAAACATCATGCCACGGGATATGCGCACGCAATCCCTATCCTTTCCTTCGAAAGACTCGCCTGACATTTCGCCTCCCTAGATGGATCAGGACTCGTTGCAAGTAAGAGGAATACGGATAAAAAAACACCTTTATGGCCTATCTAGGCCTAGGAGTTCGACGATTGGCCCATCAACGGGTCCAACAGCTGCTCCAAGCACCCCTACAATAAGGAATGGAAAGGGATGGGCCCCGCAAGTGGCTAGTACCCAGGCGCATGAGCGCCACGAGCATCTCGAGCTCTCGGCCCACGATTGAGTCTTAGCCAGGATGACCCTGGCTGGATCCCCGCGAATGGGATGCCAGGACCCCAATCAAACTATCTGGCTAACAAACCACCAAATCCCATGACCATGTCCGCAAAGGGTTTGACCTCGGCAAGAAGGAATCACCATCTTCAGGACACGCCCTGGGCAACAATAGAGGGCCAGGGCCCTCAGAGTCCTCTCTTTCAAAAAAAACCTCCAAAGGAGTATTCTACTTCTCCACAGGCTCGGGGGCTACACCCACCGGGTGCGCTCGTGCACACCTACTGGCAAGTCAAAAAATTCCCTAGGCGATTCTACTTGAATCGCCCAGGGGCTCGGGAGCTACTGTTGGGGACTAATACTAGGGTATCCGAAGAGGAGGAGTTAATGATCATCAACATTGATTCATCCATGTGATCAAGAGCATGACTACGCCGCTTGCTGGACTTTGCCTCATCCGGCCACCAAGGCCATAGGCCCTACCTTATCTGACCCCCCAAAGGTTGCCTCGACCTTGGTGGGCGCTGCAGCCACGGGCCCTGCCTTGTCCGACCCTTGAGGGTTGGCTCTGCCTCACTTGACTCCCGAGGGCTGGCTCCACCTCGGTCGACGTTTGAGGGCTAGCTCCGCCTCGCCCGACCCTCGAGGTTTGGCTCTGCCTCGCTCGACTCCTAAGGGCTGGCTCTGCCTCACCCAATGTCTAAGGGCTAGCTCTGCCTCGCCTGATGTCTAAGGGTAGGCTCTGCCTTGCCCAATGTCTGAGGGTCGACTCTACCTCGCCCAACGTTTGAGGGCTGGCTCCATGTCGTTCGACGTCTAAGGGCTGGCTCCACCTCACCTGACGTCTATGACAACATTACAACAACACACAACCCCTAGACCAGCCTAGATACCTAATGACAAGCTAGAAGAGTGATCTAGTCCGTAACCAGAGGGCCAGGCCAAGGAGGGGACGACGCTTGCTTCCGACTCTGACCTGCTTTTCCGATCGGGAATAGGCCAAACCTCTGCTTACAGGTCTTCTCCGACCGACACTATTGGAGCCGACTAGGTAAGTACCTAGGAATCAGGCGGAGCAGATAAGGCAAGGTGCTCAAGTCAACCGTAATACCAAGGATCGTACCTTGCACACCTATAGGACAGTATCATCAGGCCATGCCAGAAGGGTGCTTTGCAACCCTCTAGGCATGTCAGAGCCCAAACAATGTTGTAGGCACCAACATTTGCCTTATAGTATTGTGGGCGCCGTCATTTGCCCTCGGGCACGGATCCTTATGAAAGCTCACCACAACCACTACAGTCCAGAAGGTGTGACCCAAGGTCAAACTTTTGGAGTCATGTAGGGAGCGGTCACATCTCAGTACAACCCATCCCAATGACATGTCATTCCAAGAAACTCACATCATCCATAGTGATGGACGCATGGTCACTATGCTGCATGCTCTCTGTATGGCTGCTGATCAGCACACTAGTTCACCGCACCGCCCGCCAGGATGGAGTCAGATGTGATGACCTGCTAACAATGCCAGGACATGGCATTATCAGTGGACAGGAGCCCGGCATGGCCCTGTCATGGTCAGTAGATAGGCGCCCAATGTGGGGCTATCCCTGTCACCGCCTGCCATGTCAGTGGGGCCCACATAGAGGAAAAGGAAGATTCGGCAACCCTGAAGGACTTCCTTTACCTCTCATTTTCCTCTTTTCTCCCATCTATAACCAATTTTCTCCCTTGGTCTATAAAAGGGAAAGCAGGGCGCCCCACTAAAAAAATCGATTGACAACATCGCACATCACACTACATCACAAGCAGAACCACTAGCATCAAACCTCAAACACATAGTTAAGCAGTGACCTAGCTCTCGGCACCCATTCGATCTTTCCATTAGAGATTTGGGACCTGTCCCTTTCTCGTCCGTTTGTAACCCCTACTATGAACTTTTCAGTACTAATAATATGAGTAGCAGCCATGAACTGGATGTAGGGACATTCTACCCAAACCAGTATAAATCTTGTGTCTTTTGAGCACACCATCTGGCCCAGATGCGCAATAATACAAATTTACTCATTGGTGTTTACTCGAAACACTGACAAGATGGACCTTTAAAGCGTGATACCAATCGGAGTGCACCAATACACCATCCTTAGCACCATTAGTAACTAGACATACACAAAAACTAGAATACCCCATGAGATCAACATTAGAAGCAAGGGTCTAGTTTCCATAAAATGAACATAAGTCTAGTTACTTAACCTATGCATGTTAGTTTTTCATTTCATCATTCAAACCTACAACTAGCATACACCACACAAGCATCGATATTGAAATTTAAAACTTGTGCCATGCAAGCAAATATAAGAAATGCACATTCAAATGCAACATACAAGTTTATGAGTTTGCTCCCCCTACTTGTGTACAATTTTGATTGATCCCCTTACAATGTTATTTCATTTGTTTGCTCCCCCTATCTTACCATCTTTGTGAATTTCTCTCCACCTTTGTCAACAATTAGCACAATAGGCGAACTCAAATTTTAGATAGGTTGGGGTGAAACCATGTGAAGTGAGGATCATTTTCCTAATTTGGTTCAATCTAGATCACTTGCAAAAGATATTTAACTCAGTTTGATCGAAGGGCAAGCTTCTTCACACCTCCAAAAGAGGGTTATCATGCACCATGTTGAGTTAAACACTTATAGCTCATTTTCTAGATTAAGCACTAGGTTTACAAGCCCACAAATATGTCATATGCTACCACTAGATCATTTCAAGCATACAAGCAATAGTGGTACCATACAAGCATCAAATTCATTTAATTTTCATGAATGAGCCTAGACATGATAGGAATGACTAGATAAACTAATCAAGTCCTTAGTAATGGATGAATGACATGTCAATCAACTTTACCTTGCTTTGCTCGAAGGAGAGGCATGCCATATAATGGGAGTGCATCAACACATATTGGAGAAGTCCAGTATGTTCAATTCATTCCTTAGCTTGCAAAACCTCTTCTCATCAAGTGGCTTAGTGAAGATATCGGCAAGTTGATCATCGGTGCCAACACTCTTAATACAAATATCCCCTTATTGTTGGTGATCTCTTATGAAATGATAGTGGACATCTATATGCTTTGTTCTTGAATGTTGAACCAGGTTGTTGGTGAGTTTTACGGCACTCTCATTGTCACATACCAATGGCACTTGCTTGAATTTGATTCCAAAGTCACTCAAAGTAGTCTTCATCCAAAGTAATTGAGCATAACAACTACCGACCAAAATGTACTCCGCTTCGGCGGTTGAAAGTGCTACACTATTTTGCTTTTTTGATGACCAAGACACAAGTGATCTTCCCAATAATTGACATGTGCCTGATGTGCTCTTTCTCTCAACTTTATATCCCACATAATCGGAGTCCGAATATTCAATCAACTCAAATCTTGCTCCTTTGGGATACCACAATCCAATATTTTGTGTATGCTTCAAGTATCTCAATATTCTCTTTGTTGCCTTCAAATGATTTTCTCTTGGTGAGGCTTAAAATCTAGCACACATGCATACACTAAACATCACATCCGGGCTTGATGCAGTCATATAGAGTAGGCTTTCAATCATAGACCGATATATCTTTTGATCCACCATGTTGCCACTAGCATCACTATCTAAGCTTCCATTTGTTACCATTGGTGTACTAATAGCTTTAACATCATCCATTCCAAACTTTTTGAGCATGTCTTTGATGTACTTGCCTTGACTCATAAATGTGTCATTCTTCATTTGTTTGATTTGAAGACCAAGGAAGTAACTAAGCTCTCCAATCATGGACATCTCAAACTCACTTATCATCATCTTGCCAAACTCCTCACAAAAATCTTGATTGGTTGACTCAAATATGATATCATTAACATAGATTTGTAATACAAACAAGTCATTTCCAAGTTTTTTGGTAAAGAGAGTGGTGTCAACCTTTCCCATCTTGAATCCCTTAGAGAGTAGGAAATTCCTTAATCTCTCATACCATGCTCTTGGTGCTTGTTTCAATCCATACAAAGCCTTTCTCAACTTGTAAATATGGTTGGGTTTCTTTTCATCTTCAAAGCCAGGAGGTTGCTCAACATACACAAGCTCATTGATGTACCTATTGAGAAATGCACTCTTCATATCCATTTGATACAACTTGATGTTGTGGGCACAAGCATAGGCTAGTAAGATCCTAATTGCTTCTAATCTTGCAAGCAGGGCATATGTTTCTTCAAAGTCAAAACCTTCAACTTGAGTGTAACCTTGAGCCACTAATCTTGCTTTGTTCCTTATTACTATCCCATCTTGATCTTACTTGTTCCGAAAGACCCACTTGGTTCTAATTACATTATGATCCATAGGCCTCTCAACTAACTTCCATATTTGATTTCTCTTAAAGTTGTTTAGCTCTTTATGCATAGCATTGACCCAATCAACATCCTTCAAAGCTTCATCTATCTTCTTAGGTTTAATGGATGATACAAATGAGAAATGTTCACAAAATGATGCCAATCTAGATCTTGTTTGTACACCTCTAGAAATATCACCAATTATAGAGTCCAAAGGATGATCTCTTGCGACATTGGTTGGTTGGAGCACTTGCACTTGATTGCTTGTATTTGATCAATCATTAGGTTGAGATGATGAACTAGCCACTTATTGTTGATCTTGCACTTTGTCAACATAAGCACTTGTTTTACTTTGATCTTGAGAACCACTAGCTTGTACATTTGAGTTAGAGAGCACTTGATTCTTGTCATTTTCAACATCAATCACTTCTCTAGGTCTTATATCGCCAATGTCCATGTTCTTCATTGCATTGACTAATTGAGTGTCCTTCACATTATCTAGATTCTCATCTTCCTCTTGGGAACCATTTGTTTCATCAAATTCCACATCATGAACCTCCTCAAGAGTAACACTATCTAAATTCCAAACTCTATATGCCTTGCTAGTAGTGGAGTAACCAAGCAAGAAACCTTCATCATATTTCTTTTCAAACTTGCTCAATCTAGTGCCTTTCTTCAATATATAGCATTTACAACAAAAAAACCTAAAAGTATGCTATGTTAGGCTTTCTTCCATTCAATAGCTAATAAGGTGTCTTCTCCATCATGGGGTGACAATAGAGTCGGTTGCTATAATAGCAAGCCATGTTGATTGCTTTGGCCCAAAATGAATGACTCACATTGTACTCACTCAACATTGATCTTGCCATGTCAATCAAAGTTCTATTCTTTCTTTCAACTAGGCCATTTGATTGTGGAGTATACTTGGCTAAAAATTGATGCCTAATTCCAAACTCATCACATAAATCATCCACTCTTGTGTTCGTTAACTCACTTCCATTATCACTTCTTATTTTCATGATGGTTGTTTCAAACTCATTATTTATTCTCTTGATGAATGTCTTGAAGGTTGCAAACACATCACTCTTGTCAGCAAGAAAGAACACCCATGTGTATCTAGTGAAATCATCCACAATCATAAATCCCTATTTGTTTCCACCAATGCTAGTGTATGTGGTTGGTCCAAACAAGTCTATGTGCATCAACTCAAATGCCTTAGATGTGCTCATCATGCTTTTCTTAGGATATGTGCTACCCACTTGCTTTCTGGCTTGACATGCACTACATAGCTTATCCTTCTCAAATGTGACATCTTTCAATCCTCTAACTAAGTCATGTTTGATCAACTTGTTCAATTGTTTCATTCCAACATGACCAAGCCTTCTATATCATAACCAACCCATGCTAGACTTAGTGATCAAACATGTTGACAATTGAGCTTCTCTAGTATTGAAATCAACCAAGTATAGATTCTCATATCTAAATCCTTTGAATATCAAGTTAGATCTATCTACACTTATGATCTCTACATCATCCACACCAAATATGCACTTGAAACCAAGATCATATAATTGAGCTACCGGTAATAGGTTGAAGTTCAAGCTCTCTACTAGTAGCACACTAGAAATGCTTAAGTCATTGGATATTGCAATCTTACCAAGATCTTTGACCTTGCCTTTCCCATTGTCACTAAATATGATACTATCAATCCCATTGTTCTTATTTTCATTGATTGAATTGAACATTCTTGGATCACTAGTCATGTGTTGTGTGCATCCACTATTAAGCACCCAATGCCTTCCTCCGACTTTATAATTGACCTACAAAAAAAGATCAATTCTTTTTAGGTACCCAAACTTGCTTGGGTCCTTGAAGGTTAGTTACCAAGGTCTTTGGTACCCAAATGGCTTTCTTTTTTGGGCCCACAATTGGTGTACCAATGAACTTAGCCTTCACACCATTGGCACCCTTAACAAGCATGTAACAAGAATCAAATATAATTGAGGATACATTAGGTTGCTTATTCTTGTTAGTCTTACAATATTGCTCTATATGCCCAACTTGCTTGCATCTATTGTAAAACCGACCATTGCCCTTCATAAAGCTAGCTTTGGGAGTGACAAAGGCTGCCTTGCCTTTCTTAGAGGTATAGCCTAATCCCTCTTTGTTGAGAGAAAACCTTTGGCTATCCAAGCACTTTAGCAAGCGGGCATCTCCACCATAGGCATTGCCTAAGGCACGAGTGAGCTCATTCACCTCCTTCTTGAGGGTCTCATTTTCCACCATTAATGAGGCATCACAAATGAAACCATCACTCAAAGGTGAAGTAGAAGTAGTAGTGCTACAAGAAGGGTTAGTGGGAGCAATAATGGACTTATAAAAAGATTCATCAATAATATCACATGTTAGTCCCACATCACATGATACAACCACTTGCTCCTTCTTGGCTTCCTCCATTTTGACTTGCTCAATGAGAGAGGAGTGAGCCTTTTCAAGCTTAAAGTGAGCTTTGCCAAGCTTCTCATGGGCTTCTAATTGCCTCTCATGAGTGACTTTGAGCTCATCAAGAGATTGCTCAAGAATTTTGACTTTCTTGTGCAATTCTTTGCACTCCTTTCTCTCCATCTCAAAGCAAGTGTGCACTTGCTCACACATGTCCATGAGCTTCTCCTTGGTGTACTCTGCCTCCTCATCATCACTCCTACAAGCATCACTTTCACATTCATCATCATCACTCACATCATATTTTACCTTGGTAGGCTTTGCCATGAGGCATGTCGATGGAGTGTCAAAGATGGAGGGCTTGTTGTTGATGGCAATGCTTGCTAGTGCTTTCTTAATAGATTTCTTGCCATCATCACTAGAGCCATCACTATCCAAAGAGCCATTACTATCCCATGTGACCACATAGCCTCCACCCTTCTTCTTCTTTTGGAAGGTCATTCTTTTTTCCTTCTTCTCCTTCTTTTGCTTCTTGTCCTTCTTGTGCTTCTTCTTCTCATCCTCATCATTGTCACTATTGTAGGGACAATCTGCTATAACGTGATCGGGGCTCTTGCAATTGTAGCATCTTCTCACATATTCTTTGCTTTTGGTGTGATATCTTCTCTTTCTTGCACCATAGACCTTCTTCTTCATGAATTTGCCCATCTTGCGCATAAAGAGAGCCATAGCTTCATCATCAATATCACTATGAATCATCATCATCACTCGATCTTTCTTGGACTTGCCCTTGTTCTTGGATGATGAGCTAGCCTTGAATGCTACACTCTTCTTCTTGTCTTCATCTTCCTTCTTGTCATCCTTGTCACCCCTCCCTTTCCATACGGTATGTCTCTTATGTCATGACATCACCTAGTACTTAGTTAAGGGTAATCTCCTTCAATCCTCCTCTTATGATAAGCAATCTCAACATCTCAAATCTTGGAGGTAGGCACATTAAGAACCGATAAGAGACATCATCATCATTGATCTTTTCTCCCAATGCTTTTAAATCATTGACAATTACTTGCAATCGATGGAACATCTCTAGAATGCTCTCATCTTTCTTCATCTTGAAGCTTGTCAACATGTCCTTGAGAATATACAACTTGGCACTCTTCACCACCGGTGTGCCCTCATATGTTTCCTCCAATCTCTTCAACACCTCATTAGCTCTATCACAATCCTTGATTTGCTCAAACACATTGGAATCAATGGCATTGTATATGGTGTTGAGAGCTAATGTATTGCATTGCTTGTTGGCCTTATCTTGCTTGGTGAGATTATCGGGATCAATGATGGCATAGTCACTCTCGGTCACATCCCACACTTGATGATTGATTGAACCAAGATACATCTTCATCTTTCTCTTCCAATAATCATAATATGTGCCATCAAAGAATGGTGGTTTGCCCCCCACATGGTTGAACACAACTTGAGCCATAATTTAACACCAAGGTTGTTAAGCCTTCAATCAAACGGTGACCACAGCTCCGATATCACTAGAAAGGTCCTAATATGGCTAGAGGGGGGTGAATAGACTATTTAAAAATCTATAAACCAACTAGAACAATTTGATTAGTATGACAAATAGCGAAATACAAACTTGCTCTAGCTCTATAAGGGTTGCAAGCCACCTATCCAATAATTCGATTTACTATGATCACTCGACACATAATTTGCTAAGTCACTACTCACTAAGAGCTCTCATACTTGCAACACTAAAGAGCTCCACTAGATGAACTTAAGCTACAAAGCAAGCTCTCAATTCTAGCTACACTAAAGAGCTTGCTACAACTAGTTTGTGGGAATATAAATGAGTAAGTAAGGTGATTATACCGCTACGTAGAGGAGTGAACCAATCACAACATGAATACTAATTCAATCACGGGGAGAATACCAAAGGGCAAGAGACAACCAATGTTTTTCTCCTGAGGTTCACGTGCTTACCGGCACGCTAGTCCCCGTTGTGTAGACCAACACTTGGTGGTTCGACGGCTAAGAGGTGTTGCACGAACCTCGTCTACATAATTGGACACCGCAAGAACCTATCCACAAGTGAGATAACTCAATGACACGAGCAATCCACAGAGTTACCTTTCGGTGCTCCATCAGGGAAGGCACAAGACCCCTCACAATCACCGCGATCGGAGCCAGAGATAATTACCAACCATCGCTCGATGATCCTCGCTGCTCCAAGCCGTCTAGGTGGTGGCAACCACCAAGAGTAATAAGTGAATCCCGTAGCGAAACACGAACACCAAGTGCCTCTAGATGCAATCACTCAAGCAATGCACTTGGATTGTCTCTCAATCTCACAAAGATGATGAATCAATGATGGAGATGAGTGGGAGGGCTTTGGCTAAGCTCACAAGGTTGTTATGTCAATGCAAATGGCCAAGAGAGAGAGAGCTTAAGTCGGCTATGGGGATTAAATAGAAGCCCCTACGAAATAAAGCCGTTGGCTCCTCAGTCCACTAAAAATCGAGGCGACCGGACACACCGGTCGGTTTGATTGAACGCAGGACCCCAACGTCCAGTCCTCAGATTTTCACCATGTGTCCCCTACTTCAAATACTAATCGCCCGATCTCAATGGTCAATAGTGCACTTAAGTTGTGACTGGACGCGCTGCTCAAAGTGACCGGACGCACCATCACTGGTGTCCGGTCATTTCCAGTAAAGTTCCATTCACGACCGGACACGTCAGTTCAATCACGACCAAACACAGGAGGGGCAGCGTCCGATCAAGTCTAGAGAGCTCCTAGAGCTGCTCAACTGTGACCGAACGTGTCCGGTCGGTCATGATCGAACGCAGCAACAACAACATCTGGTCCTTCTCCTCTTCTCTGCGCCGCCACATCAGCGGGACCGGACGCACCCACTTCACGTCCGGTCGAAGACCGACGCTAGCGTCTTCACTACTTCCACTGACCGGACGCACCGGTCCAGTTGAGGCCAGCGTCCGATCCACTCTGTGAAACCCTGTCTTTTCTATATAGGGCATCGGTGGCACTCCGTCGGTGACGTTTCGAACCCTTGCTCCCAAGTGCTAAACACAATATGTATCACCTTTGTGCATGTGTGTTAGCGTATTTTCACAAACATTTTTAAGGGTGTTAGCACTCCACTAGATCCTAAATGCATATGCATTGAGTTAGAGCTTCTAGTGGCACTTTGATAACCGCATTTCAATACGAGTTTCACTCCTCTTAATAGTACGACTATCGATCCTAAATGTGATCACACTCGCTAAGTGTCTCGATCACTTCAATCGAAAAGCTCCTATCAATTTCACTTTTGCCTTGAGCTTTTGCTTTTCTCATTCTTCTTTTCCAAGTCCAAGCACTTGATCATCACCATGGCATCACCATCATCAAGTCATGATCTTCATTTGCTTCACCACTTGGAATGTGCCACCTACCTCATAATCACTTTGATAAACTAGGTTAGCACTTAGGGTTTCATCAATTCATCAAAACTAAACTAGAGCTTTCAACTACGTATGAGAGCAGACAAGAATCATTTATCTATTTAAACTGAAATCTATGAGCTAAAAAAGTCTGCTATTCATCACTCCCTATTCAATCTCCATCAAACTCACTCTGAAATCAGTTCTCATGTGCTCCCAAAATCAACTAGAATTACTCAAAGAATCAAGGAGCCAGAGCTGATAATCTAAGGAATGAAGCTCTGCCACAAAAGCCCGTTGAGACCTCAATTGCAGCATGCCTAGCTTTATTTTTTCTCTACAACTAAAAAATCCCTACGGTCAACATCTACCCGGTAGGACGATAGGTCGTGCGACCCCGTGTCTACCCGGCAGGACGAGTACACATGCAACACCCGACTCTCTCCACGCGCATTGTCCTCATCCACCACCCCCGTCATCACCGTCGCAGGCGGTCCTCACCGTCATCGCCCTTGCGCCCTCGCCCTTCTCTCCCATAGCCCCCGATCTCAATCCCTCTCCACTACGCCTCTCCCTCTCCCCTTGCTCTGCCCTTGCACTCATCGCGCCCGTGCCGTCATCCTTGCCGTCGCCCTCGCCCGCGCCATCACGCTTGTAGCAGGGAATTGGGCCAGGGCGCCTATCTGCACCGCCGCACGTCGCCGACGCCGCCGTGCCCCGTTTCGCTCTTCCGCACTACCACCACAAGGCCAAGCCACCGCCGCAAGACCATCCTCGACCTATGCCGCCGCCTCGCCCATGCCCGACCCGCACCTGTCATTCCCTTCTCCTAGGACAGAGCACTGAGGAGGAGAAGATGCCACCGCCGCATGCAAGGTGCTCAGGTCTACATCAAGCCCTTCATCGATGACGAGCACCCAATAGGTATGCCCACTCTTCTCTTCCCTTCGTGCTGTGCGAAACCGAGCACACGAACCCTGGAGTCATTTGTATTCAGATCTGATTTTCTGCAGTCTTTGTCGTATATAACTTGTCTTGCCACAAGAAATTAGATTCCCTTGGCACAGTTCCTTTCCAGTTGCATCCAATTAGTATCTCATAGTTACTGTAGTTTGAGATTTCAGAGTGGGAAGAAGGGGCAGTTCCCTTTCAGAGTAGTTTCAGATTACAGATGTGGTAAATGAGTCCTTTCACATTTTGCAGTCATTAATTATCTTGGTGAATTTCAGTTTACATATATATAATCTAGATAGAATTTTGTATGGTTTGTTCAGAATTGCAAAAACTTAGAATCCAAAAATGGTCAAAATTGTTTGCACCTACAGTGGATCTACCATCTGTTGTAGGGTCAAGATTGATCGGGCAGCACAAAGTGGCAGCAAGTTTTCAGTATGACATTTGAAGAAGTGCCCTCTGTTTCTGCTAACTATGCTTTCAAGAATAAAATCGACACTTGAGATTGGTAAGGATTGCTGTGTTTGATATTTTCACACTGCAATTATTGTTTATGAAAAAAACAGTGGCTAAACTCGTTGATAAGCAAGGTCCAAGAAGAGGTTTATACTATTTTGACTAGCTATCAGTATAGGGATTAGCACTGCCTATTATATCACTCAATTCTTAAATATGAGTAGTAGCTTGTTAGTTTGAGTCTCTATTTGCAGGTGACATTAGCAGCAAATGTATTTGGTTTTCATCAGTTCTGCAGCAGGCAACCTCCGTCACCACCATGCATAGGAGGTTTCAGTCATCAGCAGCTTGGCTGCATCATTGTTCAGATCTTTAGTTGGGTCTATTGTAGCTCGTAGTTTGATTGAATGTGAAATTTTACTTTTGTGCTACAGAGAGCATTCATTTGTTTGTTTATCATCCAATGATAGAATGTAGAGCTCAATGAAATGGCCAGGAAGGGGTGCCCAAGGACAACGTGACCTACGCCACCATCGTATCCGTGCTGACGAAAGGCCCGTCCTGCTGAAAACCTTGCCGCAACCACGCTACACACGGAGGCCGCTGCTCGCTGCTCTGAAGGATGGAAACGGGCGACCAGAGGGGGGGTGAATGGTCGCGGAAGCCAAAAATTTATAACCTTTCCCCTAAACATAAAACCCGACTAAATCACGTTTTTTAAATCTGGACAGAACTCTATGTACCTAGTAAACCTGATGTGGACGAAAATCCGTAACTCCGATCGACCTAAAAATTTGTCAAATTAAACTAGATGAAATTACGAAACTAACCTAACTGGAATCACGTCAATCTGACTTACGGATCTTGAGATAAAAATAAAACAAGCAGACTATGTCAGATGCTAACGAGAATTGTAAAGAACAATCGAGATGC
>NW_027097073.1:0-13659 GCF_019320115.1 Miscanthus floridulus | reverse complement strand
GATGGCGCAACCAACGAAGGCGTAGGCTGCTCACTTCCCGACGGCACGGCATCTGGCTCGGCCAAGACCGAGGCGACATTCACCTCCAACCCAGGCTCCTCGCCACCCGAGAGCTCTACAGCATCCTCTCCATGCGTGCTTTTGGCTAGGTATTCATGATGGACGTCCATCACCCACTTGGCGGAGACTTGGTCTACCACCGACCGCGCGTATGGCAGCAAGCTCTCCCCGATGGACTGGATGTCCGCCATGCTCATACCTTTAGCGTATCCACTACATATGGTGGTGAAGTCTAGGTGCGGATGGTGCGTCCCCACCACGGTCAGCACCCTCGACGCTCCGTAGAACAGCCCAGATCTGATAAGATCCTAAACCTCCCCTAGGACCTCCGCAAGTTAGACAGCGAGTGCGCTGGTGCTCGGCGCTGACCCAAAGATCTCCAAAACGACATGCTGGGCAACATTGCGGATCTGGTCAAGATCCCCCTCAAGAGCACGACGCTCCTCATGGGACTTGGCCAGCTCCTCTGTACGCCGGCCAAGCATCGCCTTGGTCGTCTCCAGGTCCCGCTCCAGCACCTCCACTTTTCTGCCCAGCTCTGTGAGAAGAGCAACGAGCTCAGAAATAGGGTCAGGGAAAAGCCAACACAACAAAAAACAAAAAGGGGACATACCAACGTGAGAAGCCTCAAGGGTGGACAGATCCTCCGCTTGCCAAGCCACCTGCTCGCATAGCTAGGCCACCTGCTCACACAGCTGGGCACTCGCGTCCTCCGTCTCCATCACCCGGCCCCAGAGCACGAGCATCTCTCGATCCACCCCCGACCGGGCCCTCCGCTCAACCTCCAGGGCCTTCTCCGCTGACTCCAGGGCGGCGCGCTCTGGATCAAGGGCGCTAAAGACTCCTGAAGTGCCACCTCGGTGTTCGCCAGGGATGCCCGCAACTTCGCCTCAGTCTCCGCCTGGCGGGCCCTTGTCGCCTCGAGCCCTTGCTCGGCCGCAGTCGCCCGCTCCTCCGCAGCTGCACCTCTGCTCGCGCCGCGGCTGCCTCGGCCGCCCGGTCTTGGGACTCACGGCAAGGGACTCCGCTCAACGCTCGAGCTCGGCCATCCAGGCATACTCCGACCGGAGGAAGTGGGACTTGTGGGATGACGTCTTCCTTATCTCCTATGAAAGGTAAGCACGCTAAAAACAACCGACAAGGGATTAAAGGGGTAAAGGACAAGTTCTAGAAACTCACCTTCGCCGTGAGCTGCATGTCACCCTCAACCAACTGCCGGGCGAATAAAGCCGCTTTTGGGTGCTTTCAAGCTGCGCGGTCGGCTTGGTGAGTTCTGATACCGCAACGTGCCCTTGCCCCCCAAAGATATCCTAGAGCTAATGCTCCCGGGAGTCCCGAAGGACGAACCGCGCGCTCGCTGGGTGCTCAGGGCAGGGCCACTCCAGGTCACCCTACGGCACCTTGCTAGAGGGCCCAGCCTCCAACCGTGCCACCGCCAAGTCCCGTGGTGACACCACCAGCCCGCCAGAGGTCCCAGCCACCGACTGGACCTCTGCGAGGCCCCGTGACGGCACCAATGGCTGCCATGACATCACCGGCGGGTTGCTGCAACGGCACCAACAGCTCCGCCAGGACATCCGCCTCATCATCAGACAGGATCTCCACCACCTCATCGACCTAGGCCACCGCCGGGCATCCCAACCCTGGCCCGGCCATGTCTTCCCCCAGCGCCTTCGGCTCTGATGGCAAAGGGCGAGCCATGTGACCCTCTAAACCCGGCAAGGCAGGAAGCTCAGTTTCCCTTGCCTCCGCCATGAGAGTCACCTCCAATGCCACCATCGCCATCGCATCGGGATCGCCGCTAACACCAGAGCCACAGCCCACCTGCCTCCTCAACAGCCAAACCGGAGGCACCATCCCCGAAACATAAGGTCTTGCCGCCGCGAAACACTGCAGAACGAGCTTCTAGCGTCTCCTGCACGGTAGTTGGGGCAATACTCATCCCCGGCATCCCCAAGCCACTGGTGAAAGGTAGGGTCAGTCACACTCACCAAAAAAACTCGACCACCAAAAGTCGAAGAAGGCAACAAAAGGAACATACTAGGTGGCGAGCGGCCCTACTATGAAGACATGCTCCGACAATAATGGGCCCGTAGGATGAGGACCACTCCCGGACTACGACCCGCACCCCCCTCACTTCAAACGGGGTCAGAGCCGACCCAACCCGCTCCTACCCGGCCAGCAGGTCACTATGACCTCTGGCTCAAGGCTCCTCGACCAGAGCAGCGACCGAGGCATCCCCGACTACGGGTCATGTTCGTCGGCCGGGCGCCAGTCTACCCCTCAGACCGCCCGAACCATTTGGCCGCACCCACGGCAGGCGGGGCCTCCTCCGGCCACAAGTTTGGTGTCGACACCAGTCTCCATCGCTGCGTGGTCTCCAGGCCGCTCTCTTGGACCACCCGGCTCGGTCTAGCCGCGTCTGCCACAGGCAACGACGGAGCTGGCAACGCCTCCGAAGGGCATGGTGACCGCGTCCGCTTTGCCGCTCACTCACCAATGGCGTCTGTGCTGGCCGCATGCTCTTTGACACAGGAAACCTCCACGCGCCGAGCGGCCTCCTGCTCCTCACCAGCAGACGTCGCGTAGGGTCGCGATGCACCACCGAGGTCGCAAAGACCCCCGACTCTCTCCTCCTCGTCAGAGAAGACCATGTCATCTAGATCTGTAGGCATCATCTGACATGAGTTCTGACTCAACGTCACTCCTACATTCCCCGGCCTTCACGTGCCGGGCGACCTCCTTCTTCTTCTCTTCTTTCGCTAAACCTCCTTGGTTCTCTTCTTCTTCCGGGCATCCACCGCCTCCTTCTGAGCGGCTTGCTGGGCCTGGCCCTCTAGTCCCTTGGGAAGGTGCGGCCGAGACTTGTACTTTCTGAGCCCTATGGAATGTACGACCCCGAATAAAGAAATAGGAAAAGTAGAGAAAAATGCACAGATTAGAGAAGGGAACAAACCAGGCGGGACACGATTGAAGAGTTGAAAGGTATGGGCCCTCCCTTCAACCCTCTCCCTAGGCCTCAGCTGTAGCACCGGCCAATGCGACTCCAGACCTCATCATCCGGCAGATCCTCCGACGACGTGTGGTCCGAGTCTGTAAGGCCGTCGTACATCCACATCGGCCGCACCCTCTCCGCCAACGGCATGACCCGACAGTGGTACAGGGTGTGAAACACCTGCACCCCATTGAGACCGCTCTTCATGAGCTCCTAGAGCTCCGCCTCGATGACTCCCACCTTATGCTTCTCCTTTTTGGCGCAGCCCCATGACCAACTTTCTTTTTTCTCCGGCCTCCTACTGATGAACACTAGGAATGGTGCCGCCGCTGGATTCCTGATATAGAACCACTCCCCATGCCACCCCCGATTGGAGTCATAGGGGAGGTACCCAGGATATGAGTTTCCCACGCCCAGCTTTCCTCTGTAGGGCGAATCCTCCCATCGACGCGATCTCAGCTGAGTCCCCCACCGTCAAGGCTCTCAGGGAGAAGAGCAGCCAAAAGAAATCCACGTGCGGCTCCATCCCAAGAAAAGCCTCACAGACAATAACATAACCGGTGAGATGCAGCGCCCCCATCGAATTGAGATGCTGCAGCTCTAGGCCCCACTCGTTGAGATGTCCGCACAGGAACCAGTGCGCGGGGTATCCCAAGCCACGCTCGTGGAAGGAAAGGAATGAAACCACCTCATCAGAATGAAGTTGTGGGAACTCCTCCTTTCTAGGGACTCTCTAGTGTGTCACCTCCTATAGCGGCAGAAACCCCTTCTGGACGAAGGCCTCTAGCATCGACCTCCTCACGGTGGATGACTTCTAGTCTGACATCTTGCTCCGACTTGCAAAAAGGGTCAGTGAGTTCTCCTCTTCTCCCTCGCCCTCTCCCCTTCCTTTCCTAGAAACCTCCGCAACTCTCAGGAATGCTCTCGACGAGGAGGAAAAGAAAGGCCGCGGTGGCAGACGATGAACAGGCAAAAGAACGAGGCGAACACCCTCTCTCTTCTCCTACTTAAAGGAAGGGGGGTAGCGGTTAGGAAAGGACATGCCGATCGAGAAGGCAAAGCGGCAGGGCGAGAAACTCTCTCTCTCTCTCTTTCCATTAATGCAGATGGGACGCCCCCTGATCGACGAGACGTGCCTAGCGTGATGAAACAGTGCCTAGTCAGATAGGACACGACCGGGACATGGCCCACCACTACCACACGACCAGACACTACCGCACGTTGGGCATGGAAACCAAAGCATCACCACATGCGGACGGCTCCCTGTCTCCCCAGGTGTGACCCAGAGAGATCCAACAGCGAAATCTCTACCGGGAGAAATCAGCCGGCCTCCTGAATCGATCGATTCACTCAGGACGAGCACCTAAGGTACAGGTCTCGGTCGGACATTTCCAAACTAAAGCTGTCCAAATCCCATCTCTCAGGTCACCAATGGTACTGGTCGGACATTTCTGACTGAAGCTCTCTGAACACCGTCACTCCAGTCATGTAGGCACCACCACATGAAATCTCCGCCGAGAGGACCAACCGGCCTCCTGAGTCGATCGATTCACTCAGGATAAGCACCTGAGATATAGGAAGGAAGCGAAGGGGCGCCCCATGCAGGCCATGCCGACTCTATCTCGAATGACGAGCACGGGTCCCGGTCGGACATTTCTGACTAAAGCTCTCTGAACCCTGTCTCTCAGGTCATCAAGGTGAGCATGTGTTCATTAAATACAAAACTGTTCACTCGAGAGCTAACCACGATTGAACAAGCGCAGGTACCGGTCAGACATTTCCGACTGAAGCTCTTCGAAACCCCATCACTCCAGTCGTGCAGGCACCACACACGAAATCTCCGCCGAGAGACGAACCGACCTCCTGAGTCGATCGATTCACTCAGGATAAGCACCTGAGATATAGGAAGGAAGCGAAGGGGCGCCCCATGCGGGCCATGCCGACTTTGTCTCGAATGATGAGCACGGGTCTTGGTCGGACATTTCTGACTAAAGCTCTTCGAACCTCATTTCTCAGGTCATCAAGGTCCCAGACGGGTATTTCCGACTGGAGCTCTTCGAACCCTGTCGTTCCAGTCTTCAAGGTAAAACACCATCAAAGCTTCTCTATTTCATTACAAATCATTCATACATCCATACGCACATTCATCTCATACGCCTGAACCCCCTAGATGGTTAGGGCATGAACCGCCCGGGGGCTCAGGAACTAAGCATCGCACATGCAGCGAAATGCATCAGAACGCTCTATGTTGTGCCACGAAGCAGTGGCTTGCCTTATTCGATATGAGCAACCAAACAGAGCCAGGGGAGAAAACCATAGATGAGCACCGTGCGGCCTTCGCCTGGTCTGGCAAACTGGGTCATCTCAGCCTTCTCGTTTGATCCTAAACCTCTCGCCAAGCCCACAAAATCTCCATCGAGGGGAGGGCCGTCAGGCCACCTAGGTCAGTCTATGGAACGACCCAGGCATCTATCGGGCTACAGGTAAAGGAGTAGTGGAATGCCACAAGAGGGCTATGCCGACCCCATCGCGAACGACAGACCCGAATTCCACTCGATCACACCCGTTAGCGAGCTCACCGAGCTAGTGTTCGAGCCCGAGCGATCAGGACAGGCGACGAAACTCAGCCCCTCTGGTTGTGAGGAACTGGATGGGGTAGCGCAAAACAATTCACATCGGCCCCCACAAAGGCCCAACAAGGCTCAGGGGCTTAAAAGCCATGGGACCGCGACTTCGAACTCACGTCGACGGGATAGGCGAACATCCGGCTATGGCTCTTGGGACCGCAACTCCTGAACTCGCGTCGACGGGATAGGCGACATCCAGCTATGGCTCTTGGGACCGTGACTCCTGAACTCGTGTCGATGGGAATAGGCGACATCCGGCTACGGCTCTTGAGACCGCGACTCCTAAACTCATGTCGATAGGATCGGCGACATCCGGCTATGGCTCCTGAGACCGCGATTCCTAAACTCACGTAACGGCTTCCTGAACTAACTAAACTAACTCTCTCAGTCCACAGCAAGCACCAATGCCTAGGGCTACTTGCGACTCCACCTTACCCGATCCCATGGCGCGCATCGACGCCAAAGATCGAACTATGTTGCATCCAAAACTAAGTTATTTCCGTTCACGGCGCACACCAACGCCAGGGCTTGTTTCAAAACTAAAGACTTCCTCATCTGATCCTCGGTGTGCACCGACGCCGGGATCATTTAAGTTTTGTCTCAATCTAATCCCCACGCTTAAAAACACCTCAGCTGCACAACGACGCCATGGTTAAACAAAATTCCGTCTTCAAACTAAAAACACGCATACACGCCTGCTGAGACAACACCCCTAGCTGGTTCGGCCCGATCCGTCTAGGGCTCGGGAGCTATACCCACGGTTGCGCTCGCGCGCACCCACCAGCAAGACAAAATACCCCAGACGATTCTGTCCGAATCGCCCGGGGGCTCGGGGGCTCCTGTCGGGTTCATAAACCCAGGATCCCTCGGGGATCGGCTTCCACGCCAAGGCTCGACCCAGAAGGACGGCCTTTTCTTCTTCTGGACCGGCCTAAGAGTCTGAACTCAACAGACCGGAGCACTCGCTTCAGGCCCTGGCCGCCATCGGCCCATCTTTCCGATCGGAACACCTCAGGCTCATGCCAACTCCGAATGGCCTCTCCAATCGGAGCGCTGGCTTTAGGCCCCGTCCGCCTTCACATGGCCTCCGCTCGGAAAGCCTGACCTGAGGACCGCCTCCAACCTCGACCCCATGTCTTCGACCGGGGTTCATAGAAAACCCTGCTCATCGCTATTCTCCGACTGGCGCACCAAAACCGACTGGGGATGCCCGCTCGGAAAGAACCAGAAGGCGTGCGGAGAAAGGCAAAGCATGGCTCACAAGTTAAAACCACTGTACCAGGGACCATACCCTGCACGAAACAGTGCTCTGCAGCCACCCTGACACAAAGTATTGTAGGGGCCGCTAGAAACTCCCATATGGTAAGCCCCCCCCCGCGTGTCTCTGGACATCGATCACGGTATGGGCTCCAGAATTTGCCATACCGGGTGAATATAGCGCGACTCCTCACATGCCACTAGGCATCAAGAAGTATTTTCCAGGTACCAGCGTCATTCTTCCTGAAGAAGATAGCTTGACCTTCCATACACATCTGACATCCTACAGCGACATCGACAGTATTGGAGGGCGTCAACCATTATCCAGTTTACATCACCGTAGGCAGCAAGTCTTAGAAACATCTGTACTCTCCCCCCTCACCTATAAAGCCATCCCCATCATCTATAAAAGGGGATGCGCCCTCTCCAACGAGGGGAGATCGACTTCTTCAAGCTCAGACTCACTAGATCGACATCAACACTCCCAACCGTAGGACCACCAAGTTCTGACCGCAACCCTTCCGGTCGGAGCCATCCGAACCTCTTGCACTCCCCCTCCTTCTCCTTCTCGTTTGTAACCCCACTACAGACTTCGAGCACCTGGACTCAGGCATAAAGTCATCGACCGACCCCTGACTGGACGTAGGGCACGTTGCCTGAACCAGTATAAATCCTGTCATTGAGTGCCAGGCCACCTCCAATCATAATATACAACAAAACTACAAATATTTACTAGTTGGTCACTTTCTGCACCGACAAAAAGAAACATGCTTTTTTTTCTCATTTTGCAGAACTGTAGGTGATACAATCGATTAACCATTAGGTCTGTAGTTATCCTCTAAAAGCTTACTTTGTTGGTTTTTGTTGCAGCAACATTGCAACAATTGGCACAAAGCGGGTACGATGTCTCTCTCCTAGGCACGTAAGTGGAGATCTAGTCCTAGAATCGATGGTCATTAGAATAACAAGCATTTGTTTTTGTTTTGTTTTGTTTAGACTGTGTGCATTTATTTAGAGCCTGATTGGAAGCTTGTATAGGTTTGGGCCTGACTTGTGTGGTTGACTGCTCTGATCTTCTAAGCCAGGCCAACATGAAAATCAAAGCACCTTCAACTAGGCTCTAGAGAGAAACTTAGGCTGGGAGCGTTTCTCACAAGCAAGTATATGACATGGGGCCAATGTTATCTTAAATGTTTAATGTTAAACAATCGATCACTTATTATTTAGCCAATTTTTTTATCTAAACGAACAAAATGATTGTTTAAGCAGGATAAACGACTGATAATATAAAAATTATCATACCACTATGTAACGTGTTAATGGTATGGAAACGGGCTAAACCACCGTATCAAAGCACTGCTTATGCTTGGCTGTCCATTCTAGGACATACATCATCTTTTGTTTTGAGGCTATTTGATTGTGCGCGAGGAGGTCTGGTTTATTATGTAACCCAATAAACTTACTTTTTTGCACTTTTGTTCTATCTAGGCTAATTCCATAAGACGTCCTCAACGGCACCGTCGATTTCGCTAGCTAAGTTGGCGTGAGAGAGAATTGTAAGAGAACAAAAAGACTCTACGTATTAGTACGACGAGTGATGGTGGCCCGGTGAATGCAGAGCCAACAGATGGTTTTGAGAGGCGTGCGAGACTAGCGAGAAAGCAGTCGCTAGCGACGAGGTTTTTATGCCCATCTGTCCTCGTCAACAAAAACTTTCCTTCGTTAAGAAAAAAACTGGACTGCTCTTTTTTGACGACACAGACACAGTCGCCGTTCGGCAAAAAAACCGGCTGGGTCGCCGCGCACGATTGCTGCCAGTACCGGCCGACCAGCAAGGAGAACGTGGGACAGCTGCCGGTTGCGGGGCCCGGAGGCCCACTGGCCCAGTCCGTTTCCCGGGGGAAGGATCTAGGCCAGGTCGACGTGGCGACGCAGCAGCCGAGCTTTAGATAACGCTGGCCACCCCGTGGGCCCGGGGCCGCGGCAGCCACACGAATCCCTTCTCAGCGCCAGGCCACACACGGCTTGGCTGTCGTTGGCTCAAGTCACGCGCAGCTCGCCCGGCGACCTCGTGGGGCCCGCGGAGGGTCGATGGCAAGTGGGGCCGCGGCGCTGCCTGGCCCACGTATGGCGATGCGGGGTAGAGTGGTTAAGTACTCCAGCTCCAGCAGGGGAAGGGACGCAGAGGCATCTTCGTCTGCCTTGCCACTCCCTCTCTGGTCTCTGCTTCTCTCTCCCCCTCCCCCTTCCCCCCTCCCCCACCGGGTGGCCACAGCAATTTACAAGAGGAAGAAGAGGAACAAGCGCTTCCGGGCGAAGAACAGCGTCACGGTCTCGTCTCACGGAGGAGGCGACAAGAAGGGTTCGGCTGCCAGTGTACGTTTTAACCAAGAAGATCGAGTTCCTCTTTCATTTGTTTGCGGCTCCATGAATTTCGATTTTCTGTCTACCAGTATGTTCCTGCCGTGAATGGAATTCTCTCTTTTCATGCCTTGTTGATCCTGCAAAGACGGCAGCTTTCTCGCTTCCTGTAAAGTTTAGCTATTATCTGGGCTTTGGTTTGGTTTGGTTTGTTTATTTTGATGATCTGATCTGATCCCAATCAAGCGCCAACTTAAGTTTAGCTTCTGATGTTGTCTGTGGACATGTATCATGTATGTAAATCTGTTTGATTTCCTAACAGGCTCACCTCTTGATCTGGTTCAGATGAGCATCATGGCGTGGTATCCGTTGCCGCAGAGCGGGGGCACACCGTCGGTTCCAGGCGACGAGTTCTTCGACGACCAGCTGAGCGCCGGCTGGCCGCTGTGGAGCTTCGGATCATCAGCTGACGACGATCATGACAACCACGGCGCTGGCGGCGCGCGTGCGGAGAAGAACGGCAACGACGACGACGCGGGGAGTTCAGACCAACACACCGAGGGCCTCCTGGCCGTGCCGCAGCAGCGCACGCAACCAACAGACGACATCTTCATGTATGTTTCTGTACTTGCTCCACGCCATGCCACTTTCGGAGTGTGAAATTCTGCCATTGCCATTTCTGACATGGCCGTGCAGTGGATGATCCTGATCCCTTGTGTGCTCTGATGACTTGCAGGAGCCAGTTCTCGGACGAGGAGATGAGGAGGATGGATGCGCCGTTCGAGGCGCTGGACATGTTCCCGGGCTCCATGCACCGCCTGCTGTCCTACGAGAACATGCTGAGCGGGGTGCTCACCGGCTCATCATCAGAGGACCGGCAGGACGCCACGCTGGGCCTGGGGGTGGACACCATGGACACCTGCGGCTTCCCTCTCTTCAGCCACGACCTGATGCAGAACGCGCCGACGGAGCTAGTGGTGCCCGATCTTGTCACGCCCAAGGATCATCATCAGGTACAGGCCGGCGACGTGTCATCGACGCTCACTGTCTGTCACGACACCATGTTTGCCCTGACTAGTCTAGCACAGACAAGTACTGATGAAGTGATGATCTGATGAGCTCTGAATGTTTCCATTCCAGGATGGGGCGAGTTTACGACAAAAAGGAGCAGATCCGTCGCCGCCGATGAAGGGAGCGTGTTCTTCGAAGCGCTGGTGCTCCAGGAGCTCGAGGATGTGGTGTTCCAGGTACCTTAGTTCACCTCACCAGATCCAACTGCAGTGCAGAAAAATGTGACTGTTTGTGTTCGTGTTTGTAACGGTGAAACACGTTTGCTCTCTGTCTGAAACTGAAGCTGACGAAGAGGACGCGGGTGTGCCTCCGGGACGCCTTCTTCAGGCTGGCTGAGAGTTCGAGAGCCAAGTGCAGCGCTGCAAACGAGACGCCTTCTTCTGAAACTGGTGTCCACCAAGCAGCAGACGGCAATGCGTCCAGGTACGTGACGTGACGTTCATTTCTGCCGCCCATGTCCATGTGTGTGGTTCTTTTTTTCTCCCTCTCTCTGACTGTGGTCTGTTGTTTGTCTTCAGGATCTCAACGCCAGGCTGCCCGGAACGGGAGACGAACGCCATCGACAGGACGGTGGCGGACCTCACCATGAAGCCGCCGCGCCTTGTCAGCCGCTGCCCCGACGACGACTCAGGGGCGGAGGCGCAGTCCGCAACCAGCTGGACGACGACGGCGTAGAAAGGGGACTGATGTGAGGCTGATCCATCTTTTTGCCACCTACTGCGTGCTAAGATTCGGCCATGAATTTGCTTAGCGCAGAGATGTACATACTTGCATCTCTTTTTTCTTTAACGAGCTCGCGAGCAGATGATGAAGAGAACTGGCTGTTGTTTATGCATTTGTACTT
Source organism: Miscanthus floridulus (assembly GCF_019320115.1). Taxonomy (NCBI): domain Eukaryota; kingdom Viridiplantae; phylum Streptophyta; class Magnoliopsida; order Poales; family Poaceae; genus Miscanthus; species Miscanthus floridulus. The sequence goes on along the minus strand of NW_027097073.1, from coordinate 2,444 downwards.
CGTATATTGAAGTCACTATCTGATGCAACTGTTATATAGTGGTATATGGAACCGGGCTATTCAATTGCTATTAATTATGTTCTTCTTTTTTGCTTTTGGTTGTGTTACAGCAATTCGTGAGTTTGAATGCTCTATTGTGTTACTTTCATCTTGGCTTTCTGTTCCTGGAGGAATTATCTTACTGAACTGTATGCAGCAGCCTGAAATCACCAGAAACTATATGGCAGCCAGAAGGCACAAACAGAGTAACAGACCAACACGAACAGTGAAAATCGATGTCTGAATGAAGGTAAATCCAGTTCAAGAACAGGAAATAACTTCATCTTCTCTTATAACAAATTAAAAGTAACACATGCTAGTCTGAATTCTGATCACATTAGGGTGATCATATCATAGGAAATATCACACAACTAACAGGCGAGAAGTAACACATGCTCGCTCATTTATTCACCGACAGTGTATAACAAATAGCATCGATTTTGAACACAATGAAAGAAACTAAGAAAGAATAAATACGTTTAGACAAAGACATATATGGTGCAATGGCCTTATTTGGCTATTTGTTTACTGCTTTCTTGATTGCCTGCTGTTTGTGGGCACTGAATCGGCCATATCTAGTCATTGTCGGGAGACACCCTGGGATTGGGGATTCCTGCCGATGCATTCACAAAAGTGAAGCCATGCAACTTGAATCCTGTTTAAGATATAAGATTACTAGTGCAGTGCGCGCGCCATCGCGCATAGGCAGGTACATGAAAGGGACAATATATAGATTGTAAAACAACAGAACATGTTCATCAACCTCGTGATATACAAAGGGGTAGTAGCGTGTAGAAGGTAATAAACAGGTTGATGTGGTGGTCTTCAAGAACCACTGCTAACAGCCAAACTTTGCATCCCTTCCGAAATAGCGTTGTCCATGTTACAAAACGATGAAGCTGTTTTGTTGTTTTCTACCTATAGGATTACAAAGGTGGTTAGTATCATACGGAGCATAGAATGTAGGTGCTAAATTTGTCAGCAAAGTAGGACATCTGAGGCTTCATGAAGAGGGTTTTCATATATGGAAGAAGTGGTCACAACTATTTAGCTGTACAGTGCCAGACATAAATCTTGTCAACGTGGCCTGAATGGGCTGGCATGAAGACTCAAAACTGATGAGAGTTCAAATTCTCACCTTGTCTGGATCCTCGTTGATGGTAACGATCATGTTCATCTTGATAAAGGACTCCTTTCCTTCATTCAGGCTGAGTGAAGACAGCAGCAGACCAATAATTCTGAGGAAAGATAGCTACAAAGGAAACCCAATAGATTCAGGTAAACCTATTCAATCATCTATTATGCAGTAATTATATCCGTAAATGTGTCTAATTTGAAACTAAATCATGTAAGGCCTACACGTGAGAAAAAATAACACCAATGGTTGGAGCAAGAGAATTAAGAAAATGAAAAGTAAACCAATTGAATCCAAATAGCAAATCGGATTATAGCCTACATGGAAAGGTGAATCTATTCAATCATCTATGATGCTGTAATTATAATATTTATTTCTGTAAATGTGTCTAAATCGAAGCTGAATCATGTAAGACCTACATGTGGAAAAAAACACCAATGGTTAGAGCAAGAGAATCAAGAATACAAAAAGCAAACCAATTGAATCCAAATAGCAAATCGGATTATAGCATAGATGTAAAGGTGGACAGAGAAGCAGAAATACAAACAAGACATCAATATGTTTCTCTTTGTACAAATAAGTTAACAATGTCACTAAAAAATCAAAATAGAGCAATATAGATTAAGAAATGATAACATTTAGTAGAATGATGATCTAGCGTTTCATTGAAGCTACACCATCCATTGTACAAAGTCAGGAGAGAAACAAAATAAGAACTCAAAAGCATAAAAATAGGAAATATGGTATGGCAGGCACCTGTGTTGAATAAATGAGTTGCATAGTGATATGTGACCAGGTTACAGGTGGAGCTGTGTCTTCCTTGAGCGAAATGCATTGCAATGTTACAATGAGAAGCATTGGAAAATACTTGAGGTAAGACACCTTTTCTTTTTAACCGCTAGCTTGGAAGGCAAACGTGAAGGCAAGGATAAAGAATACAAATAAATCAAGAAATGGATCTATCTGCATGATTGAAACATGGTAAACATCATAAGATTTCTATCTAGGTGGACCACTGCCAGAGAAGGGCCGCTGGGACATTTTGAAGGTGGTATGTATAAAGTGACCCAGTGTAGAGAGCTCCCGCTCTGTGCGGGGTCTGGAGGAAGGGTGTCAGTGGCAAGCCTTACACTCACCTGTGTAATGCGAGGAGACCGCGACTTGAACCTGAGACCTTCCGGTCACAAGCGGTAAGACTCTACCGCTTGCACCAGGCCCGCCCTTCTATGAAGCGACAAAAATAAGATATTCAAATTTGCAAGCGGAAAAT